>NW_003298801.1:146962-211318 GCF_000151645.1 Tuber melanosporum | reverse complement strand
CCAGATAGCACCATGCCGTAGTTAGGGTGTGTAGCACCGGCTTGGCTAGAAGGACTAGAGCACGCTATGGATATGGTAAACGAATGGTGAAAGACAACATGCCAAATGAATCTCTCTCCCTAATGATCAATTATATCACCATGTGCTGGACACCAATAATGCCAGAGACTGAGTGATAACAGAGGGAACTTGAAGCTAGGGATGGGTTTTGGGCACCATACTTTGAGTTGGAATTTGAAAGCAGCGATGAGGAAAATCAGGCTATGGAGCCAGCTCTTGATAACCTCGTCTGATCACTGTCCTCCATCCGAATACTATAACAATGTCAAACTATGTGGAACTTAATGTGAGGCTGCGACAACAGATTGTTGAACTGTTGTTGAACCGCGATGTTATCCAACTTGAAGACTACTTCGCTCTCCTCTGCGTAAACTACTGTCCTGATTGCGACAATGCTTGGATTGATGTACAGCCTGAATCCGGTATTCGTAACTACTGTAACCTGCATTTCTTTGAGTCTCAATGTTTTCTTAGAATTTCTTCTTGTCCCTGGTGTGACACTTATGCTGAAGAGCTGATAGCAGAAACTGAAGCCTGTAGTTTTTCAAACTCCGCCTTTGATGATTATTAGGTTTTGTTTGCTTAAACAGTTGTTTTGTTTTGGGGAATATAACTGGTATTGTAACCGGTACAGGTACTCGGTTATTGGTTTTGTTTTATGTTTTGTTTTAAGTATCACTTTGATACTTGGTTTGTTTTAAGTATCGTTTTGATACTTGGTTTTGTTTTATGTTTTGTTTTAAGTATCACTTTGATACTTGGTTTGTTTTAAGTATCGTTTTGATACTTGGTCTTGTTTTATGTTTTGTTTTAAGTATCACTTTGATACTTGGTTTGTTTTAAGTATCGTTTTAATACTTGGTTTTGTTTTATGTTTGTTTTTAAGTATCGCTTTGATACTTAAGGAGTTTTTCCAAAGAGTATCAATTGATACCTTTGATTAGTTTCGTTCATGCTAGACATGAACAGATTTGTGTATTTAAAGACTGCCTGTTTCTACGATAGAAAAGGCAGACTTCGACAGACAGTATTTCAATATACTTGGTTGAACGGTTACTTCTTTGTTCCCCATTACACCCTCGAAGCCTCTTTTAGTTCTCAGCTCTCGCCTCCTCTCTGGAAGAGCAGGCCACCTGTCAACTATCGTATCTTATACCGATAACGTGATTAGCATCTTGCGAATACGTTACATTTTTTTAACCTCAGCAAGTGGTTAAGAACCTGTCCCTGGATTTAGGCCTGATCAACCTATCGATATCCACCTCAGAACGCTAGTGGAGAGAAGCGGCAGAATCATAGTACAATCGGCTTCATCTCAAACCCAAGATAGAGTCTTTGACGACCAGGAGTGGGAAGCAAATCCCACGGCAAGACCTTACAAGAAAGAAACAACTCCGGCGCTCTGCTAAAGAGCCGGGCGATCCTGAAAATACGGAAGATACACAACCCCCAGGAGAATTCCCGTCTACTCCAGCAAAGAAGCCTTCCTTTGAACCTCCAAACGACCCCCAATCTAGTAGCGAATCGGATATGGCTAGCACAGGAGGAGGGTCTTCTGGAGGAGGGAAATCTCGGGCAAGGCCTGAAGAAGAGGAGGTACCCGCAGCATTTGTACCCCCTAATTTTAAACTCCACCTCCCAGCGAAGTTCACAGGAGAAGGAAAAGACCTCAAACCTGAAGCCTTTGAATGATGGGCAACAGAACTCTCACACTTCCTACTCTTACAAGGAAAAGATGTGGAAGACCCTACAACTGGACTTATCATTGGATCATTTTGCGAAGGAAAGGCAACCGACGCATACCACCAATGCTATAAGGATTTCGGCGGGAATGCAAGATTAAGAGGATCTACAGTTCTAGATTACCTGAAAGGACGATTCCAATCCTCTATAACCAACAACCTCTTATACAACAAATTCAACCAGCTCCAGCAAGTTAACAGAATGCATGTCAAGCGAATCACCGATGTGGCTACGGACCTAATAATGTATAAGGACTGGATGGAGAGTGGAAGTATCTCCAAATACATCTCGAAGCGACGATTCTACGACACCATGCACCCTACCCTCCGGCGAGAAGTAGAACCACTCGAGGAAGATGGCGATGATATTGTAGTAATAATTGCAAGAGCAGAACGAAAGGACGCCATTCTCCAAGAGACCAAGGCCTACAAAACACAGACATCCTCTAGTAGGAACAGCCAGCCACGACGTAAAGCCTCCAGCAACTCTGAAGATGATACCCCATGGGTTTTCAAGAAGAAAACAAAATCCTCCAAAGAATCGAGACGGCAAAAAGGAGAATGTTTTGAATGTGGAAAAACAGGGCATATGGCAAAGAACTGTCCTACAAAGAAAGGAAAAGGAAAGGCAATTAAGCAAGAGGCGTCGGCCAACAATGTTGAAAGCGATAACGCCCAATCCAGTGAATATGAAGAGATCCATATCGGATATATCGATGTGGAATACAATAGTGTTCGACCTCCGGCTACATTCAAAGCATACACCGCTCTGGAAGGTACTATCCTGATCAATGGCAAAAGGGCCCGAGTCCTATTCGACACTGGTGCAATCGGAAGAGATATGATCAGTAATGCCTTTGTCTCTGTCCATGGACTTCCAACTTGAGACCTTAACCAACCGATACCAGTCAATATGGCAGTAAAGGGATCACGATTTACAAGCCATAAAACCTGTAGTGCGACCATTCGACTTGGTTCTGCAGTCCTACCCTCCCAGGAAATGCTGGTTAGAAATCTAGCCAAATACGATGCCCTAATAGGTATGCCATTCCTGAACCGCCACAAAGCTATAATCAGGTGTGGGGAATCAACCATCGATTTCCCAGATCAGAAGGTCAGAGTCTCATACAAACCAACAAGCGGAGAGTACCGAGCCGCAGTCTGTGAAGTAACTGCACTACGACTATTGGATGAGTACTCTGATGTTTTCCCTGATCAAATACCCGAAGAACTACCGCCTATCAGAGAGGTGAACCACCACATCCGCATCCGTGACCCCTCCAACCTCAAGAACCAACCCACCTACTCTATTCCTGATGCATACAAAAGCCCACTTTGTGATTGGATCAACCAACAACAAAGAAGAGGAGTCATCTACCGAGCTGAAGCCCCAGGTGCTGCTCCTATGTTTGTGCAACCCAAAGCAGATGGCAAAAGAATCCGCCCCTTGGTTGACCTTAAACTACGGAATGAGAACACGGTTATGGACAGCTCTGCTATCCCAAACCAAACCCAGATCCTAAATGCTGTTGGACGGGCAAGATTTCGAAGTAAGATTGACCTAAGCGATGCCTACTTCCAAACAAGGTTAGACCCAGAAAGCGAACGCTACAACAGTTTCAAAACGCCCTTCGGAAGTTTCGTTAGCCAAGTTATGTTACAAGGTGATATGAATGCGCCCGCCACCTTTATGCGAATTTTGGAAAACCTCCTAAGTGAATTGCTCCACCATTTTGTTTGGGTCTACATTGATGACATTCTCATGTTCTCGAACACCGAAATAGAACATGCCTACCATATAGGATTGGTTTGTACCAAACTTAGGGAAGCTAAATTCTATGCTAGCAGAAATAAATCAATTCTGTTTGCCGATAAACTCGATATCCTAGGACATGTTATAGATGACGAAGGAATACACGCAGCCCCTGGAAAAATAGCATGTTTAACGGAATGGTCAACACCCCGGAATCAAAAGGAACTCATGCGATTCCTAGGACTAGTCAATTATATTTCCCAGTTCCTCCCACACCACGCCACTGTGACAGCACCGCTCACAGACCTTACCGGCAATGCAGAATTTGTCTGGACCCACACCCATGACCAAGCATTTACCAACATCAAGGAATTGATTAAAAACGCCAACGTTATTCAACCTATCGACTATAGTAAACCAGAACCGATATGGCTGATTACTGATGCATCGGATGTTGGAGTTGGAGCATGGGTTGGGCAAGGGGCCTCCCATGAATTGGCAAGACCGGTGGCATTACACAGCAGGAAGTTCACTAACTCACAGATTAACTATGGAACAACAGACAAGGAAGCCCTTGCTGTGATTGATGCTCTTGCCGCTTTCAACCACATCCTGATGGGCAATGCCTTCACTATTGTCACCGACCACCAACCTCTCACTAATCTTAAAACAGAAAGAATACCTGGAAGAAGAAGAACAAGATGGATAGGCGAGATCAGCAAATACGATGCAAAAATCATCTATACCCCTGGAAGAACGAACTATTTAGCTGATACTCTCTCCCGCCTATATGAAAATCAAGACATCGCAGACCCCCCTCTCGTTCACGACCACACAAGACAAAGCGAGAACAGCCCTGACGACACCTCCTATGAACAAGAACCATCAATGGCTACCGCCAGCTCTGCCGCTCCCTCCAATCCTTTCTCTTACACCATGTACAGTGCTGCCGGAACAGAACGAGGAAAAGACATTGATGAAGAATGGAAAGACAATTGCACGCTCTGCAGTACACCTCCTCACGAACTTGAACAAAGCAGACTCCACTGGTCCCACTGTTACCACGACACCTGCCCTTTTCACCAGACTGAGATTAAGTTCGGCAACAGATACCAGCGACCGTACTATATGCCTGCTGATAATTCCAAAGACACCAGCTTCGACACCGCAGAAGGAGAAGAAGAGATGATCGATGGAAATGAGTCAACCCAATATCCTCATGTCCTTAACCCTGCTCTAACACGATACCAAGGTCTTGAAGAACTCGAACAAGCAGCAGCCTACGTGAATGCAATATCCTATTTACACTCCCCACAGTCAGCCCCGCCATCCTCTCCTCCCATAATCGATTCATGACCACTTTATGGTGGACCCTTACGAGTATACAACAATGAGACCATTGTCTGGGTCATACCTCCTACTATTCCCGAGCATCGGCGCCAACTCTACGAAACCTTTGAGGAAGTGGAAGCCCCTATCGAACCAACAAGAGGATCCCTAATCGAGGATGAACGAGATGTTAGATCAACCAGAGAAGAATTAACCTCCTCTTTCCGAAGCCACATGATAGCAGAATACCGCCATGACCCAATTTACTTCAAAGCCATGGATAGCTCCAGGCATGGAGATCTTGCTCCCTACAACATATCCAACGGAATGGTCTTTACCAGCACCCGTTACGGTGAACATTGCCTATACATACCAAAAGGCCATATGTTCAACGGAATGACGATTAGAGAATATGTCATATCCGAGATTCACAACAAAGGACACCACAGCGCGGACCGCAACCTTCAATATGCTTCAGTATATGTTTACTGGCCTGAGATGCGCAAGGACTTCCGCGATTTCGTCAAACAATGTGAACTCTGCCAGGCAAACAAGGAGTGAACACAACTACCTGAAGGAAAGGCACAGACCCTCCAACTGCCATGTGAAATATTCGAATCATATGCCATCGGTTTCGCAGGACTATTCAACAAGTCCGCCAAATATGACACCATCTTGGTAGCTGTGGATCGATTCTCTGGATACACCTGGTTAATACCAATGAAGGTTACCGACTCCTCCAAAGATACCTGGAATAACCTCCAACGATACTTGTTTACCCCCCACGGGTACCCCTTATCTATTGTCAGTGATGCTGATCCCCGTTTTACCGCCAGATTCTGGAAGCAAACCTTGACCTCCCTTGGAATAAACCACATTATGGCTGCTCCTGGACACCATGAGACTAATGGCCAGGCAGAACGAAAAATCCGGGAGGTTAAGACCGGAATTAGGAACATGATGAATGAATGACAAACCAACTGGGAACCAGCCCTTGTTGAGCTCGCTGCATATATCAATGCTGGATTTTCAGATACATTGGGAATGTCACCATACAAGGCAGTCTTTGGCCGCCAATACCACCTCCTACCTACAACACTATTCAAGAACTCCTCAGTCCCAGCCTCTGATGACCATCTAAACCGCCACCAAGCAATTCGGAACGATGCCTTCCAAGCTGTTAAAGCTGCCCGATTCCGAAGCACCACCACTGCCCAGAAACGGTGACGCAAACATGCCCCCATCCCACCAGGAGATATGCTCATGGTACAAGGTAACACGTTCATTACCAATGTCGGACGCAGCAAGAAACTACAACCCCGATGGCGAGGACCCTTCAAAGTCATATCCTTTGACGAGCATACAGAGAACTACACTGTCCAGATGGATGGACGCATGTACCACTGCAATACTGCAGTCTTTCACGCCTCAGCTGTCAAGCGATTCCACCCAAATGACGACTCCAACTTCCCTGGAAGATCCCACTCTCGACCCGCACCTATCATCATTGGGAAGAAAGATGAATGGGAAGTTGAAGAAATCCGAGACTACCGCCTTTGGCATGGAAATGATCAGTTCCTAGTCAAATGGAAAGGATACCCGACGAGTGAGAACAGCTGGGAACCACTTGAAGGACTAGAGCACGTTATGAATATAGTGAACGAATGGTGGAAAGACAATATGCCAAACGAATCCCTTCCCCCAACGATCAACTACATCACCATGTGCTGGACACCCACGATGCCAGAAACTGAGCAATGGCATGCAGAACTCGAAGCTAGAGATGGATTTTGGGCGCCGTACTTTGAATCGGAATTCGACAGCAGCGATGAGGAAAATCAAGCTATGGAGCAGGCCCTCGACAATTTTATCTAGTCACCAATCAGCATCCGAATACCATAACGATGTCAAACTATGTGGAACTCAATGTGAGGCAGCGACAACAGGTTGTTGGACTGTTGTTGAACCGCGATGCTATCCAACTTGAAGACTATTTTGAAATCCTCTGGATAGATTACTATCCTGATTGCGATCATACTTGGGTTGATGTACAGCACGAATCTGGTATTTGTGACTACTGTGATTTACATTTCTTTGAGTCTAAGTGTTTCCTTAGGGTTTCTTCTTGCCCCTGGTGTAATACTTATGATGAAGAATTTCTTGCAGAAACTGAGGCCATGAGTTTCTCGGAATCCGCTTTTGATGATTATTAGGTTTTGTTTGTTTAAACAGTTGTTTTGTTTTGGGGAATGTAACCGGTACGGGTACTCGGTTATTGGTTTTGTTTTATGTTTTGTTTTAAGTATCACTTTGATACTTGGTTTGTTTTAAGTATCGTTTTGATACTTGGTTTTGTTTGATATTTTGTTTTAAGTATCGCTTTGATACTTGGTTTGTTTTAAGTATCGTTTTGATACTTGGTCTTGTTTTATGTTTTGTTTTAAGTATCACTTTGATACTTGGTTTGTTTTAAGTATCGTTTTGATACTTGGTTTTGTTTTATGTTTTGTTTTAAGTATCGCTTTGATACTTAAGGAGTTTTTCCAAAGAGTATCAATTGATACCTTTGATTAGTTTCGTTCATGCTAGACATGAACAGATTTGTGTATTTAAAGACCGCCTGTTTCTACGATAGAAAAGGCAGACTTCGACAGACAGTATTTCAATATACTTGGTTGAACGGTTACTTCTTTGTTCCCCAGTACACCCTCGAAGCCTCCTTTAGTTCTCAGCTCTCGCCTCCTCTCTGGAAGAGCAGGCCACCTGTCAACTATCGTATCTTATACCGATAACGTGATTAGCATCTTGCGAACACGTTACAGGTATGGGTACTCAGTTATTGGTTTTGTTTTATGTTTTGTTTAACTATCGTTTTGATACTTAATTAGTTTTACCAAAGTGTATCAATTAATAACTTTGATTAGTTTCGTTCATGCTAGACATGAACAGATTTGTGTATTTAAAGACCGCCTGATTCCATGATGGAAAAGTCAGACTTCGACAGATAGTATTTCAATATACTTGGTTGAACAGTTACTTCTTTATTCCTCAGTACACCTCCGAAGCCTCCTTTAGCTCTCAGCCCTCGCCTTCTCTCGGGAATAGCAGGCCACCTGTCAACTATCGTATCTATTAACAATAATGTGATTAGCACTTTGCGAACACATTACAAAGAGTATGATCTAGATGATCTGAAGCCTTTTATTAAAGAAAATAAAAGAAATAGAAGACAATCTTAGGAAAATATTAAAGAAGTAAAAGGATTAAAGACCTTATCTAGGACAATCAGGAAGGCAGCTAAGAGTATTAATTTAAATAAAAGAAAACCTCACAAGAAGTAATTTTTCTAATAAAAATTTATATTTTTACAAAGTTAAAATATATTTTAGATGGGGTCTGCATCCTAAAAACATACTAATTAGATTTGGTTAGTGTATGAGAAAAAGAGCTTAGAAATTGAGAGAGTAGTCTAAAATCATATGGACAGATGAAACTTCTTTGTCTACAGCTAGATTTGGACAGAGAGGATGGGTGATAAGAGAGCCTTATAAGGAGTATGATTAGGATTGTCTATATGAGATCTGGGAGTCAGGAAGAGATACTGTTATAGTATGGGGAGCCTTTTGTGGAAATTTGAGGTCAAAGTTGGTAGTAGTGCCAGGAAAGATTAAAGTGGATTCTTGTGAGTATACTAAGTGTATACTGGATCCAGTTTTAATTCCTTTCTAGCACGAGTGTTGTGAGAGATTTGGTTGGACAAAGGTTGTTAAAGATAGTACACCACAGCATCAAAAGTAAGTTCTATCTTCTTTCATATATCTTATAATTATTTTATTTTCTGTCTTCTTATTATTATAGAACTACTTACTTAAGAATACAATCTAACTACTAATTTAATTACAGATTTTCTACAAAGTGTAGAAAGAAAATGAGGTAGATATATTGCCACCACAGTCTCCAGATCTGAACTTGATTGAGATTATCTGGGGAGATATGGAGACATACTTGGGGAAAAGGTATGGAAGAGTTGCAAGTAGAGAAGAGCTAATCAGAGCTGTGGAGGAAGCTTGGGAAGCTATTCCTAATGGAAGGGTTATGGGTCTTTACAGGTATGCCAAAAAGGATCAGAGAGGTTATCAGAAGAAAAGGGCACCAAACTCATTATTGATTTAGGGTTTTCTTTTTATTTTACTTCAAGGGAATACTGAGGACTATTTTATTTTACCTCCTTTACTTATTTTATTTATTAAATGTTGTTGTGGAATGAGGTAGTACTATACGTTGTCGAGAATGTTGATGTACGGAGATTTGTGTTGTACGAGTGTCGTATTACTTGTTTCCACCCCCTGTACAGTACAGGTTCAGTTCAAACCCTTGTAGGGCGGCGGGGAACGGACGCCGTTTAAGCAACTTCTTCACAAAGTGGCCAAGGGGTTTGAACCACTTATCTATTCGCCTCATCTACTTTTTCAGAGAGTACTGGTAAATGTCGCGAAATATCTCTATCCTCAAAGCGAGACCCACCTCCGGGGGCATTGGTGGTGACCTCGGCTGAGACTTGTCCCATCTCCCGCTCCTATTCTTTTCATACTCGACCGATAGGGATTGCAACTTTCTCCATACAACGGCGAGATGATTAACTAGGCCACCAATAACCTTTTTGTTCTCGGCGACTGTTAGCTAAATTTCTCGTCTCCGAGAGTTCAATTGTAGACCGATTGCGACTACCCGGGATTGCGCCAGAGAAACAGATATATGGGCAAGTGGCGGGAACCTTGGCACGATCAGTGGGTCTGCCCTATCGCGCCATGAAAACGGTAATCCTTCCCAAGAGTGCTACAGAGGTGCCGAAGATAGTGGATCTCAAGGGCTCTCATGGTGTGCTAGATTACCGTTATTGACGGTATGATTAAATGGCTCGCTTACACTGATGCGGTGCTAAGTTAATGCTTTTGATAACTACGGTAGTACTCGTACAAGTAATCATCCACCACATCCTGTCTGCCCCTTGGCTGGTAGATTTGGAGCCATGGGCGACTAACTCGACCCTCACCACCTGGTGGCTCTGATGAGCTATGAATTCAGGAGTGGGCAAGATGGTTCTGCTCGCCGCTTGGACCCTCCCTCTCACCTCACGTCTGGCATCGTCGATCACTATGGAACAAATGTTCACACCCTCCCTATCATGGATACCCTTGCCCATTTATCCGTTTCTCAGCCGTATTCTCAGGTCGTCGCAATAGCTCTACAATTGAAACCTGGTACTAAAGAAATTCGCTTAACGATCGCTGAGAACCAAGACGTTGGGGATAGCCTTGTTAACCATCTCTACAATATATGGGGAAAGTTGCAGGCTTTATCAGACGAGTATGCGGAGCAGAGAGTGGAGGCATGGGATAAGAACCAGAGGATTGAGGAATTGGATGATGACCAGATCTTGTCACCAGAGATCCCCTTGGAGGTGGCACAGCCTTTGAAGATAGAGATATTTCGCGACGTATAAGTTACCAGTACTGCCTGGAAAAGCAGATGAAGCGGGTGGACAAGTGGTTGGGAGAACTTTCTAATTTCATGGAAGAGTTGCACAAACACCGCACCGGCGTTGACCTGGAAGGGTTTGAACGGAACCTGTCCAAAGCTGTGGTTGCGTTGGTGTTGGCACTAGAGCTAGTTTTCAAGCACTCTGAAAAGCAACTCACAGATGATGGATGGGAAAAAGTATATTGGCAAAGCTTGAAGGCCAATGAGCAGGCAAAACTTGTGCTTGCGGATAGCCATGGGCTTGGCTGCAACAACTTGGCCCGGGAGTTAAAAGGTATGCTTCTTCTGCTTCCCATTTCATTCACCATTCTTGCCTTTAACCTAACTTCGCTTCTGTACTGTACTAGGCGACCTTCCCGGAGACCCCTTCCAGCTTCAACGCGCTCTTGAGAAACCGACTTCGCTACCTAGCCACATTGAATCTCTATTTGGATTTGACCATTCCCCCCGCCTCCGGTTCGCCTTGCAATACCACATGACGATTTGCGCTGTCCTGGGCCAGGCGCAAATTGTAAAATTACCTACGTCGTGGGAGAAGTGGAAGTCCTTTTTGGAGGATGCATGTAATGAGCACAACCAGTGGCAGGGGAAAGATGCAATGAAGCTATTTCAAAAGTTTGGGTTGTGGGAACGGAAGTGCCCAGTCCACTGCGAATGTGGGCTTATATAGTATCTCCAAACTAAACATTGTGATTCTTGGGACAATGTCCCTGCGTTTAGCTACATTGGAGTCTCCAAGCTAAGCTGCAGTGCCTGCCGTGTCTGGATAGAACCCTTCAACGAGCTGGGGGGGCCAAAGTTTTATAGCCGAGGCTCGCATGGAAAATGGTATTGGCCTTGGGGGATGCCCATGGCGGAGGGGCCGTTGAAGAAGAAGATGACAGAAAAGGTTTTAGATGAATACATCACGCATCTAGAGAGGAAGGGAAGGATTAAGAAGAGAGCAGGCTCGGATAGTAGTGGCGCAATCCAATCAGGGGCAGAACACAAGATGAGTGTTACTCGCTCACAAAGCACTGCTGCAGTGCAAGAGTCTGGGGGAGACCTGGTGGGGTTTCTTAAGGCCCGTGTCCCTCGTTTGGTGGGACGACGAATCCGTATTGAGGGGGGAGACCGGCAACATGAGCCAGGGTCCAGTGATATTGGGGAAATGCCGGGTTAAAATACATAGACAGCATAGGAGGGGGGGGGGTTGATTTTGTTTGATCTGTTTGCTGCGCCCCCCGCTCTTTGACTTCCCTCTTATATTTTACTAGTTTGGCAACAAATTGACCCTTCTCTCCTCCCTCCCCTTTTTTCCTTTTCTTCGTTCCTTGCTCTTGTGAGTGGAATTTGAGGATAACAATATCTAGAACTATATGCGCTTGTCTGTGATGGTGTAATAATCCCATCAGTAGTCAGTTGTTTGAATTCACAGAGTGAGAGAAGATGATTGTCTGTAGTAACGTTAGGGCTACTGGTTGGAAGTTGTCCCATAGTATTAGTATGGTGTGTAACTAGGCACACCCACAAACTTGTATATATAGAGGTAGATCTCCACTCACAAATGTCACGCTTTTCCGAGATTAAGCCACCTCTACATACACTCCTGAATACGATTCCACATCATCCTCGCGACTCACCACTCAGCTCACCTCACGGATCTGTTGTGAAACTGTGTGATCCTCATTTCCCACCATCAGTCTGCACATTCTGTTGTTTGCTTTACGGTACCTTCAGGTGCTCTGGTGGTGGGTTTGAACTAGCATTCCTCGGTAGTTCTTGGCATCTATTATGCTTCATTACTTGATTTGCCAATCTGGGCAATTTCTTGGCTGTGCACCCTTTTTTCCTCTCAATACAACATCTTGACTATTGACTATTTTCCATCTATGGTTCGTTTTCCCCTTAAGCTTGATAAAATATGCTCACAGTTTTCTTGCTTCCTTTTCTATGCTCAAATTTTCTTTGCTACCTTAATCTGGCATTGCGGCCGCCCACATCTTTTCTTCTCATTTGCCGTTACTTTGAGGGTTAGTTTCACGCGTCGGGCAATCCACTGTTTGGTTTTGCTGAGCTGTAAAGTAGATTTGACCAAGAAATATTTGATTTGCATTAGATTCCGCTACACTAGAGCTCCTCGGTGGGCTGGCGGGGCGGGCGCTTGGCACTTCGGTTTGTTTCTGGTAGGCAGTAGTGGGGGTGGGACCACTTTCCGCTTGGGCACATTTATCCCTTCGGATCCTGTTGTTTAAACCAGAAAGTCTACAGTCTACCAGTAGATTAGTGCAACATGGAGCTAGATCACAATTTTCTCATTGAGCTCAAGAAGCAACATTACTATCATCAAACGCCTGAATACTTATTTTCAAAAGACTTGGTTGGTCAAAATTCTAAGGGAGTGGCCATTGATTTCAAAGACAATAACCTATGCCAAGATCATCCATCAGTCGCATGGTTGAACTCGTGTATATTACTCAAGTAGGCTTGAGACCCGCTGGATAGAGTCCTCTTTATAACTGTTTACTAGGCATTTTAATTGATGTATTGAGGAACACTTCACCTCCGTCGAGGGCCAGGCGTCCCTGTTCCAAAACTAGGTTGATCTACCAGTACTATGTGCTCGAGTAGATGATCCTTTCGCTACATGATCCTTTCGCTACAACTAGCAAGATTCTAACCCATTAAGTTACCAGAAAGCCAACACTCAACTCAGCAATGCATCATATATGCAGCGGCACAGCCATATGCCTGTTTCATTTGTTCCTTTACTTGACAAGAACTTCGAATTCTGGTTCAAGAAGGATTCTCCTTGGCAACGTGAACATCTCAATGCGGCTGTTGACCGGGATTTTGGAAGAATCCACATTCTTCAAGGACCGGTGGCTGCTAAATACTCTACCGCTGTTAATGACATCCGCTATGGAATCTCTAATGTATACACTGTTGTATTAACGGTGGATGTTTACAGTGGTGACGAGAGAGCGATCCCTGTTGTCTAGAATCTTGGTAGCAAGTCGACTACCTCTCAAGATGACGTTGAGAGGGTTGACGGGTTGGCCGGTTCCGAGGATGGTGGAAAGACCGACCACCTTTAGAATCTTGGCTTCCGCCCCTTAGAGTGCCCTTCCAGATGCTGACCCATAGCTGAGGCTCCCTGCTGGTGAAAGCCTACTTGCAGAGAAATGCATTATTTACCGGCAATGTCTTTGCTGAAGGCAACAAATTCCCAGACAATCCAATAAAGCTTATATCTGCTCCTGCCACTGTCATAGTCGTCAAAAATCCCAATGCAAGGGATCCGGCTAAGGTTATTATTGCCGTCGCTGAACAAAACCACTCCAGCGGGTGTTGTCTCAAGGCTGTCGAGATTAGGATGGCGGAAGGGAAGGAAATTCTCTTTGACCTGAGAACATCATGCCAGGGGGGCCTGCGCCTTGCTGCTAGGGTTCCGCCTCAATGATCCTGATACAGAACTGTTAGTGAAGATGCTCACGTTTCGCTTGTGAAGTGTTATGTGGTTCAGGGATGAATCTGTCGGAAAAGTCCTCGTGGAGTTGCCTACAAAGGAGGTTATTCAAGTTGCATCTGCTCAGCATCGCGGTCCAGAGTCACGGAAGCCCGGTAATTAGGGAGGTTTTGCTGCGACGGTCGTCGCTTGGATCGTGCTAAAAGTCTCGGCAAAGTTCAGTGTGGCAACCGGTTTTTTTTCAGGACATTTTGCGGCGACTGTCGTAACTTGAACTCAACCCTACAGTTAAGTTAATCCTTCAGATCTGCTGTACTTAACTCTTACTAAACCTGTCCACAGTCCTACATGGATATCAGAAACAAAGCCTTTCACTGAAAGGTAGTCTTGCTTTTTCTCCTTCTGATTGCTCGCATTCATCTCATTCAACGAAGGCGAGTACGATTGCAAGTGGAGTCTGAGTGTCACGAACGTGGCTTAGCGAGGAAAGGGTTTTCATGTGACACATGGTTATGAGTCACAGGTATGTTATTGTTTCACGCATATGACCTATTCGGGTTATATGATTAGTTATGTGTGGGATTTGTGATGCTTTCGCACATGGCTCAAATATGAGTCATGGGACATGCGCCTGACGAGTATGCCTTGCGAGTGTGCCTTGCAGATAGGCCTTGCGCATATGATTTATGTTTCGCACATGACCTCATTATGAGGTGATGGGTTTCGCGCATATGACTCAGTCGAGTCATATGACTTGTTTATTGTGTTGTGATTGGTTTATGAGTTTTGCACATGACCTCGTTATAGGGTCATGGGTTTTGAGCATGTGATCACTTTGGTCACACGACTAGTTTGTTATGATTTGGTTTTACGCATGTGACTACTTTAGGTCACATGATTAAAGGCGGGAAGAACACTATATAAGGAGGCCGATGCGGCCGAGGAAGATAGGTTCTTCACGCTTTGTTCTAAGTACTTTTCCTCGTCCTTGCTGTCTCTTCGCCCCGAGCGTTTCTTTCGCCATCATGATGGGCCTTGATGCCTTTGATTCTGGGGGAGATATCTGAGTTCGCTCAGTAGTTCCTGGGGTCTTTGGTGTTGAGGTCTGTTAGGTGTTGCGTGGCGGATAACTTGTTTGCGTCTCGTTTCGTTGGACTGGTTATCTCAGGATACCAGCACTTCGAGCACTTATCACGGTCGCATACGAGCCCCTTTCGGTAAAATGTCTACGGCTTCCTGTCTATCGTCTACTCGCAGGTTTCGCGTTCGATTGGGGGGATTGAACATTGTGTTTGGGGGGATCACCCGTGTCGTTCTTTGGGCCAGCTCATGTCTTTTGTTGGGTTTTAACGGAGTCCTTAGTTCACGCGATACAAAACGCCCTTGGGTTAGACTGGTGACCTTCCCAAGTATCAACTCGTCGTACCGGCCGCATCATTTCCTCAAGGGAGGGGGCCTCACCGGCCCCTCCCTGCCTCGTTACTTTATGTTTCTACGGTCGGAATCCTACGATGTTGTTTATCACTGTTCCCTTAGAAGTTTTGTCCTTGCGGCATATACGGTGGTTCAGTCAGGTGTCACCTCCTAGCTACGGTAGGGATGGCTTTGACCCTGAAAAACCTTACCCCCTGGAGTGGTTTTTCTTTGCTGCCTGGGGTGGTGTGGGACGATTGGCTGCCAGGCACTCGCATTGTCTGCACGTCTGGGTGGTTCAGTTGTGGTCTGTGGTTGGCGGCTTCACCCATTGCAAGTGGGGCCTACCTTCCGTTTGTCTGCTTCTGTTCATTCGCCCTTCCCCATCTTGTCGCGTCAGTTGGGGATGCCTCTTGCCCGTTGTTCGGTCCGTGCCTGTTGCCGGACCTGTGGGGCTGGCTTTGGCTAGCTCTGCTTACTCTTCCCGACTCGGTTGGATTTCGGTTCGGCTGGGTTGGATGGTGTGGCTGGTGCCTGTGCCTTCGAGTGTGGGTGCTGCCTCCTTTGTGGCTCCCGGCTGTGGCTGGTGGGCCCCCCTCGGCTATATGGTGCTGGGGGTTGGGGCTCTGTTTGTATGGCCAAGATCAATGACTGCCTGGCAGGGCTGGGTATAAGCTGTCCTGTGGCCATCGGATGGTTGTTCTGTCTGAGGGGCTGGGGGGGCTGGATGGGCTCTGTGGCATCTGGTGTGTGGGGCTTGGGGGGGGCTGATTGGGGGGGGAGAGGCACCTGCGAGCACCGGTCGGACATGCGTCAGGTTGGGCGATGTCTAATTAAGTGTTTCCGGACCGGTTTGGGCTGCTGGGCGAAGCTGCTGAGTGCTGTAAAGCTCCCCGGCGGACCGCTGGACTGATGGCCACCTGTGCGGATAGTGGATTGCGACCACCTGGTTGGACTTGTTTGGGTTCTGCGTGCTGGGTGTTGTGGAAGTTTGTTTGGTTTCTTTGGTTTGGCAATGGGCATGGCTGGCAGGGGCAAGGCACTACGGGTGGGAGATAGGCCCCACTGACTATTTCGGTCTGTCACCACCTCTATGTATTTCTTTTGTTTATGTGTTTTATGTTGGGGGACAGGCAGCGGGTACAGGTCCTCCTCACCATTACGCTCCTCGGAGGCACTTGGCAAAGTGGGTTTATAGGGTCGACGGCCTGGCATGCGGATGCGAGAGGTGGACATGCTGGTCACCTCCTCTCTGCCATTGTGTCGCCTGTAGTTTATATTTGGTTTGGTTTGTTGTTGGTTTTCTACTGTGGTGGAGGTGTTGCGGGACGGTATTTAGACCGAGTGGTAGTGGTTTTGATTTTGTTGGACGAGGAACCTGGTTGGGTTGGTCTCTTGCTCGGCTTCGGCTACGCTTGGTGCTGGTTGGCTTCATGCCAGAGGGGCTACGGACTCGGACCGGGGAGGGCGCTGGGTTGTTTGATAGTCTTGTAATTAGTTTCCGTGTGGGCATGACTCGGGGATGGCAGGTGCGGGACCGTAGACTTAGTTAGCCTAGGATTAGTGGTATACCGGTTAGCGGTATCCCTGTGCCGGCGGGGGCTCGTCATATGCCAGTGTTGGCGGTACGAGTTTAAATAAAATTAGATTGACTTCTAAGTACTTTTCCTATATATTACTTTAACAAATATAAAACACCTTTATGATCTTTATTCTTATTACAACGTTATCATTACGCCAGGAAGCACTCATTACGAAGATGAGTTAGAGAAAGCTTACGATAGGTGTTTCCGATAGAAGATAACGGTCTTGTACTATCGGTAACATAGGCAGAGGCCTAGAGCTATCGTAAGACAAAGAAAGAAAGGGAAAGGAAAGATAAGTATCGTTCCCCATCGCCAAGAACTAACTATCTGAAAGGAGATCATTATATTACAAAGCGTCACCTAGTGCAACGCTAAACGATACAAGACGGCATCCTTCAACCCAGACAGGGAAAGAGATATTGACATCGATGATCAAAATCTTAATCTAGAAGGATTCAGCGACGCCCTAGATCACGTCTCAGCAGAACCCTGGAGAGCAGCAAGCCCAGTAACCCCAGAGAAAGGATTACCAGTCGATAGCTCTCCTGCTGGAACTCCACAACCTGAGAGAATGTCGGGATCCGCACTACCTGGGCCACCAGCCCCAGCAGCTCCGGCACCAGGAACTAGCATACTTGGAATGACTGAAGATCAGTTTCAGGCATTTCTCGCAGCCACACGAAATACAGGAAAAGGAAATATCCAACGACCAAAAGCAAAGGAGCCCGACATATACGAAGGAGCTGAAGATAAGCTACGAATATTCTTAGCACAATGTGAGGGATATTTTGCCGTTAAAGGATACGGAGAACAACATGACGAGATCAAGATTCCATATGTGGAATCTCTGCTCAGAGGACTCGCGGGACAATGGATCATGCCTTTCCAAGATGGAAGAAAGCAGAGGGAATGGGTCACATACGAAGAGTTCAAGGTGACACTCTTCGAACAATTTGGAGATCCCAACACCAAAGAAACAGTAAGACAAAAGCTAGAAAAACTCCAGCAAGGAAAACAAACATTCTCGGCATACTGGAACGAATGTCGACTATTGGAATACGAGGCTGAGTTTGATGATGAGACTCTCTACATCATCCTCCTGAGAAACTGCAGTGAGAGACTCCGAGAGGCATGGGGAATCTCTGACCTGCGCTATACAACAGCCGAACGGTTTGCAAAATGGGCAATCGACAAAGAAAGCAAATTAAACATGGTTCGGAGCAACTCAGAAAATACTATAGCCCACAGAGTGGTCCAATCATCCAGGAACATGGACGGAACCTTCAAACCGCAAGCACCTCGAGGAGAAAGTCGAGCATTACCACCAGGCGAACCAATGGAGTTAGACAAGTCAAGAACAGGACCTGCTCTGAATCTGTCTAAAGAAGAATACGCCAGAAGGATGAATGGGAAATTATGCCTAAGGTGTGGAAAAGCAGGGCATCGGATACGAGAATGCAGAAGCTGACCGGACAACGGATACCAGGGAAACAGAGCTGCTGGAAATAACCGTTTCCAAAAGCAGAAAAGGAGCAACATCTGCGAGATGATAGCAGAGGATTCACCGGCGGAAAACGACGAGGGTTCCAAGTAAATCGTAGTCTGGGAGACCCAAGATGTGGACCTGGAAAACCCATCAAATTAACGAACTACACGGCACTACACACGCAAAGAGGAGAAGGAGATGGAGATCATGTGATGATCAAAACAAAGATATACAACAGAGAAAGCGAAGAAACAACAACATATGCAATGCTCGACTCGGGGGCCACTGAAGACTTTATCGACAAAGAAATATGCGACAAATACGGGCTCCACACCAAACAAGTGAAGAAAGCAAGACAAGTCTACCTAGCGGATGGAAAGCCAAGCGCTATGGGTCCTATAACCCATACGGTGACAGTACCTATAGACATCGACAGCCATAGGGAAAGGCAACCTTTCAAGTGGCAGATCTAAAGAACCATGAGAGAGTCCTAGGGATGCCACGGTTACGGAAACATAATCCAATGATCGATTGGAATGAGAACAAGATGACGTTTACAGGTGAACTATGTGCGACACAATGTCTCAACAGTTCACCTGTAGTCTACTTCCCACTAATTCGAGAAGCGGAAGAAGAAACTTTACATGCAAAGTTTGCAGAGATGCGGCAAGATAAGAGAGTCCGGATACAAAGGCTGGACCAAGAGGCAAAAGTGCCTACCAAGGGTTCCAAAGAGGCAGCAGGATACGACCTATACGCCAACGAAGAAATCAAGATACCTGCCAATGGACAGGCAACGATAGCAACGGGAATAGCCATTGGACTCTCAGAAGGCACCTACGGATGAATAGCACCCCGCAGTGGTCTAGCGGTCAAACACTGACTCATGACCATGGCAGGGGTGATCGACATCGACTATACAGGTGAAGTCAAAGTGGTCCTGGCCAACCTATCTCAAGAGGACTATCAAGTTCAGAAAGGCGATCGAATCGCACAGTTGATAATCGAAAAAATCAACAAAGAGGATCTGCACGAAGTAAATCAACTGGAAGAAACCATATGAGGAAACAAGGGATTTGGAAGTACGGACCAAAACCAGCTCGATACAACAAAAAGAGTTGAGATCAAAGAGATCACAGCACAAGCCTTTGGACGATATTATCGAAGAGGAGATACAACAGGAATTCTCAAATGGACATACGAAGACGAAAAAGCGGTACTAGCGAAAATCAACATCAGCACAGAGCTAGCAATCTAGGATAAGAAATACCAAAGCAAAAAAGGATGGAAAGAATTGGTTCCAAAAGAATATTACCAATTCACAAATCTATTCCAAGAAGAGGAAGCTACCGAGCTACCACCTCGAAGACAAGGAATCGACCACGAAATTCAGCTGGACAAAGACGAAAAAACGGGAATGACAAAAGAGATTCCCTATAAGAAGTTATACCTCCTAGGGGAAGCAGAGCTTGAAGAACTTAGGAAGTACATTGAGCAAAACCTAAAGAGAGGATGGATCTGAGACTCTTTCGTGTCAGGAGGATCCCCAATACTATTCGTCAAAAAGAAAGACGGAAAAATGAAACTATGCGTGGACTACAGAGCCCTCAATTTGGTTACCAAGAAGGACCAATATCCACTACCCTTGATTGGGGAAGCACTGGATAGACTACGATCAGCAAAATATTTCACCAAACTCGACATCAAAGACGCATACCACAATATACACATCAAGGCAGGAGACGAATGGAAGACTACCTTCGCCTCCAGATACGGAATGTTAGAATACTTGGTCATGCCTTTCGGGCTAACCAACGCACCGGCTTCATTCCAGAGATGGATTAACAGGGTACTTAATAAGTACCTCGACATATGTTGCATCGTATACTTGGACAATGTACTCATATACTTGGAAAACATACAACAATACCAAAAAGATATCAGCAATATCATGGCGGCAATACAAGGATCAGGAATGAAGATCAAACCAACAAAATGCGAATTCCATAAGGAAGAAACAGAATACCTTGGATTTATCATCAATCGAAGAGGGGTCAAGGTTGACCCAGTTAAAACAGCAGCCATTTGGGATTGAGCCAAACCAAACAACAAAACAGATGTTCAGTGCTTTATGGGATTCTGCAACTTTTATCGAAAGTTCATAGAGGGATTTAGCAGGCTTGCAAAACCACTCTATAACCTTACGAAGAAAGACAAAAAATGGGAATGGGGAGAAAACGAACAAAAAGCATATGATGCAATACGAACGCATCTAACATCAGCACCCATACTGGTTCATTTCAACCCAAACCGAAAGACAATGATCGAGACGGATACCTCAAAATACGTATGCTGAGGCATACTATCGCAACAAGGCGATGATGGAAAATGGAGGCCAGTGTCTTACTGATCCAAGACAATGACTCCTGCAGAGTGCAACTACGATGTTGCAAACAAAGAACTATTAGCGATAGTTCAAGCACTAAAAGAATGGAGGAGATACGTTTCAAACAATGACCATTCAGTCCGAGTTCTAACCGACCACAAGAACCTGGTCCTGTTCATGACCACAAAAGAATTGAACGACCGCCAGATAAGATGGATGGAGCACCTTAGCAAATACAACTTCAAAATCGAATACCGACCAGGAAAAGAGAGCGGAAAGCCAGATACTCTCACCAGGATTGCAAGCGATAAACCACAAATGAAAGAAGATGAAAGAATCAAACAAAAAATACGAACCCTATTACCAAAAACCTACTTCGAGGCAATGGAGGTTATCCAATTCACATCAAAGGAGGAAAGAGGAATTGAGAACGCAAACGAGAAAGACAAAACAATCAAGGCAATAAGAGAAGCCTTGGGAAAAGGGGAAAAAGAGATGAAAGGAATTGCACTGGGGTTATGCCAATGGAAGGACGGAAATATGTGGTACGATGGAAAACAATGGATCCCAGAAGGAGAGGAGATAAGGACAGACATCATACGACAACACCATGATATCCGAACGGCAGGACATGGAGGAACGGCTAAAACCACGGAATTCATCACGAGGTCATTTTATTGGCCAGGACTGCGCGAAGATGTCAAACGATATGTCAAAAACTGCGACATATGCCAGAGAACGAAAACCTCTAAACACGCACCATATGGACTACTAAAATCAAATGAAGTCCCCGAACAACGATGGGAAACAATTACTCTGGATTTCATCACGGACCTACCAAGATCGGAAAATTGCGATAGCAGCCTGGTCATGGTGGATCGCCTGACCAAAATGAGTCATTTCATTCCGGTTAGAAAAGATATCAACACGAGGGATTTTATACAAACATTCTTCCGAAAGGTCTTTCGACTTCACGGCCTCCCAAAGAATATCATTACCGATCGAGGAACACTATTCACATTGTAACTATGGAAGAAAGTAACCGGAGAAATGGGGATACAAAACAGGATGAGCACAGCGTTCCACCCACAAACGGATGGACAAACGGAACGGGTAAATGTGATACTCGAACAATATTTAAGGGCCTATGTCAATTATCAACAAGATGATTGGTACTAGCTGTTATCTATGGCCGAGTTCGCATACAACAATGGAAAGCAAGAAACAATTGGCACGACACCCTTCTTCGCAAATTACAGACAACATCCACAAAGTCAGACCACATATCATACGATTAATGATGTGATACCGGATAAAACAGATATGGGGAAACTACACGAAATATTACAATACGAAATGAGTCAAGCACAACAATGACAGAAGGAACAATACGATAAGCATCGAAGACCAGATCCGAACATACGACCAGGAGCTATGGTATGGCTAATACCACGCAACATTCATACGACGCGACCATCAAAGAAATTGGACTACAAGAAAATAGGACCATTCCGGATACTGGAAAAAGTGGGCAGTCGAGCTTATAAACTCGACCATCCCTCCTCAATGCGAATACACAACACATTGCACATCTCACTTCTTGAATTATACAACGACAATAAGTTTCCTTCCCAAACACTTATTCCTCCCCCTCCCATCAAACTGGATGGAGAACCAGAATACGAGCTCGACGAAATAGTCGATTCCCGCTTCTTCCACGGTCACCTCCAATACCAAGCCAAGTGGACAGGATACTCTCCCGAACACGATAAAACTTGGTACTTCGTACACAACTTCGAAAACGCATAAGATGCTATCTCAACCATCCACCAGTGATACCCAGGCAAGCCTGGCCCAGGTGATGATCACGTTCAACCAAGGCAAAGAAGAGGGAAAGACTCCCGTGCCATTGCAACAACACGGGGGCTGGGGCGATAGCCCCCGCCAAACCATACCCACCAGCCCCGAATACTCATTCATGGGGCCAACTGACGAAGAGCTCAAGGAAAGAGAACAACAGGCACAGCATAACGCCATGTCATGGACGGTATGCTACGATGACGGTTGCCAAACACACTTTGGCGACAAGGAAGGCTCGGGATGGTTCCCGAGGGAATGCCGAAAGCGTGACCCACGCCCAGACCACGTCCTGAAGCATTGGCAACAATGCTTCAGAAATGGGTGTAGGATGCGCAGGGCACAAAGGATATCTGCGGGATTCTACCCGCAGAAGGATGGAAGCCGAAAAGAGTTGGAAGGAAAAGATGCCAGGAAGGCATGGGCCGCAAGGACGTGGTCCAAGGAGGGAGGGGCCCAAAACTCCTCGGCAGACACGGAACCGGATGTCAGGAGCCTACCAAGGCAGATCTGGGGACTCCGAGAACAACTGGGCCAAGCCGAGGCCACAATTTCGGCAAACGACAAAACAATCGTGGAGCTTAGACAGCTGAACGACAATCAGCGGCAAACGATTGAGATGGCGAATCTAACTCTGGAATCGGTAAGGGTAACCGGTGCGGGTACTTGGTTATTGGTTTTGTTTTATGTCTTGTTTTAAGTATCGCTTTGATACTTGGTTTTGTTTAATGTTTTGTTTTAAGTATCGCTTTGATACTTGGTTTGTTTTAAGTATCGTTTGATACTTGGTTTTGTTTTATGTTTTGTTTTAAGTATCGCTTTGATACTTAAGGAGTTTTACCAAAGAATATCAATTGATACCTTTGATTAGTTTCGTTCATGCTAGACATGAACAGATTTGTGTATTTAAAAGACCGCCTTATTCTACGATGGAAAAGGCAGACTTCGACACACAGTATTTCAATATACTTGGTTGAACGGTTACTTCTTTGTTCCTCAGTACACCCTCGAAGCCTCCTTTAGTTCTCAGCTCTCGCCTCCTCTCTGGAAGAGCAGGCCACCTGCCAACTATCGTATCTTTACCGATAACATGATTAGCACTTTGCGAACACGTTACAGTAAGGGTTAGATGGAGGACGGCAGACGAAAAGTTCCGCAAGCTGAGAAGAACCATGCGCTCGGCAGGACGGGAACTATTGAAACTGGGAGAAAAAGCCTGATGGGACTCAGGCTTAGGAGGAGGGGAGCAAATGTCACGAACGTGGCTTAGCGAGGAAAGTATTTTCATGTGACACATGGTTATGAGTCACAGGTATGTTATTGTTTCACGCATATGACCTATTCGGGTTATATGATTAGTTATGTGTGGGATTTGTGATGCTTTCGCACATGGCTCAAATATGAGTCATGGGACATGCACCTGACGAGTATGCCTAGCGAGTGTGCCTTGCGGATAAGCCTTGCGCATATGATTTATGTTTCGCACATGACCTCATTATGAGGTCATGGGTTTCGCGCATATGACTCAGTCGAGTCATAAGACTTGTTTATTGTGTTATGATTGGTTTATGAGTTTTGCACATGACCTCGTTATAGGGTCATGGGTTTTGAGCATGTGATCACTTTGGTCACACGACTAGTTTGTTATGATTTGGTTTTACGCATGTGCCTACTTTAGGTCACATGAGTAAAGGTGGGAAGAACACTATATAAGGAGGCCGATGCGGCCAAGGAAGATAGGTTCTTCACGCTTTGTTCTAAGTACTTTTCCTATATATTACTTTAACAAATATAAAACACCTTTACGATCTTTATTCTTATTGCAACGTTATCATTACGCCAGGAAGCACTCGTTACGAAGACGAGTTAGAGAAAGCTTATGATAGGTGTTTCCGATAGAAGATAAAGGTCTTGTACTATCGGTAACATAGGCAGAGGCCTAGAGCTATCGTAAGACAAAGAAAGAAAGGGAAAGGAAAGATAAGTATCGTTCCCCGTCGCCAAGAACTAACTATCTGAAAGGGGATCGTTACACTGAGTGACAAGGGCGACTCCAGCCAAATCCATCTCTGTCACGGCCAATATCTTACCAGCCTCAAGTATTTCTTCTTGATACTTGTGGATGGAATGATGTTGACTTTAGAGAGTATTTCCGGTATGTTTTCTGACTCAGATATACTTTGCCTAGTACAGGGGTCAACGAGGACTATGAATTAAGGGCTAACAAGCTGGTGTTTAGCTTTTCAAAGGAAGAAATACGACACATACTTCCATGCCTACAGTTAGAGCGAGTCCAATGGCGCTACCGCTTCCATCCACATCCTGAAGAAGCTTTATGTATCCTACTCTACCGACTCTCCTATCCACACCATTTGAAAGATTGTCTTAAAATCTTTCAATGCTCGCGCACAAAGCTCTTGGTCATTTTTAATGACACCATCACATATCTTCTTTCAAGATATGCTGAAACTCTCAGGTGGGATAAAAAGCGACTTATGATAACCACGCTTCAACAGTATGCACAGGCAATACAAAATGCTACAGGATTGAACGGAATTTGGGGCTTTGTGGATGGGACTATGAGACCATTTTGTCATCCGGGTAAAAACCAAGGTACTTTTTATTCTGGATATAAGAAGTCTCATGCATTTAAATTTCAAAGTATTGTTTCTCCTGATGGTTTACTTTGTTCTTTGATTGGTCCAGTTCCCGGACCAGTAGGAGATTGGATAGTATGGAGATCTTCGGGAATTGTGGAAATCTTGCAGAATATATTTGAAGCAAGTGGGATATCAGAAGATGAAAGATTGTATGTATATGGTGATTCAGCATACGCACCTGCCTTTGGGGTGATGGGGCCATATATGGAACGGGTTAATAAACCATTAACCATGGAGGAAGAAGCAGCTAATCTGGTTATGTCTGGTGAGAGAATTGTGGTAGAATGGGGTTCTGCATGAGTTGTTAATTATTGGACATTAAATTCTTTTAAGTCAGGACTAAAAGTAGGACTCTCACCAATTGCGAGATACTATATGGTAGCTACTCTGTTAATTAATATTCTATTATGTATTTCAGGGGGAAATCAGATTTCAGAAAAGTATCATTTGTCTCCTCCAAGTTTGGAAGAATACTTGTACATATCAGATCAAGTATAAAGGAAAAAAAAAAAAGCTATTTGGATTTTAAAATCCGCAAAATTTCCACTGTATTACTTTACACTTCCTCTAATGCCCTCTCCGTTGTTTCCAAGCGTTCCTCCACACTCCCAAGACGATTTTGTATTTCCTCTTTCTCAAAGATAACCTTCTGACTCACTTTCTCTGGAGTTGAACCACTATCGGAGATCAGAGTATTTGCCACACGTTCAAGAACAGTAGTTAGATGACTACTTTCTTCAGCCAAACTGGTATCTAAAAGCTCACCCTGTTCTCGGATTTTTCTTCTCTTCTCTCGTAATCCTGCTGCTTTATCCTCTGAAGCTTTACCTGTATTCTCCTTCTTCTCTTCGGTTTCAGTATGGTGACTATCAAGGGCAACAATCACAGACTCGTAATTTCTTTTTCCTTTCATCGTAGAAAGTAGTCCTTTCCAGCATGCTTCTGCAGCTTCTTAGTCTTTCAACTTTCTCGCTTTTGTAGCTTCTCCTTGTGAACTGTGACCTAAATTGCCTCGTCCATCTCCACTCTAGTAATATTAGCAATTGTTTTTCTTTTTTAATAGAAAAGTCTGGTATATAAGAGTATCAACCTACACTTTCTACCCGTGTCTTCCATTGTGCCATTGTTTGCTCATATTCTCCGTCAGTCTGAGCAGTTCCACTTTCCTTTAAGTCTTGATGAACCTTAACTTCGTAATCGGCAAGCATTCGTGCCATTGTACTCCAAGGATTGCTCACAGGACGGGAGACTGCATTTGAGAACCATTGTTGAATCTTTAACCAAAACCGTTCACGTCCTCCCCGAATTGAAAATTCTCCTCCATGAAGTACACACAGTCGGGCAAGAAGAAGCTTCTCCAATTGACTATATCGATTATGTGGAGCAACTTGTACTGCAGGTACAATTTCAAGTTCAGGTGACTCCAAGGATGCCCGAACAGGCTGCAGAGATTCTCCAGCAGGCTGTAAAGCTGTCCCAGCAGACTGTGAAGCTTCTCCAGAGGGCCATGAAGATGATTCTGTAGGTTGCGATAATAATCTGGCCGGCTCTGGGGAGGATCTGGTAGGCTGCAATAATGGCATTTGAAGCTTCGTTGAGGATAGACTCTGACCTGGATATGAAAGTAAAAGATTTTCATGTCAACAAACTAGTAAACATAACTCCTCGGCGACTGTCTTATTTAAGAACTGTTCTTAAGACTGTGCAAAGCTGAGCCACCAAGCGCTATCGCACAATTGGAAAGGTTAGTGCCGTTGCTGTGGTGAGAAGGAAAGTTCGCACGACGACCGTCGCAGCAAAACCTCCCTATTAACTATTGCCAACGCTGTGGCACTAGTATCGAGCAGTATGTCAACTTCGACAATGCTATTCTTAACGCGAAAACAGAACTTCTCATCTCATCTGAACCCCGGCTAGAAACGAAAGGTGTGCCAGCATATTCGGCGACTACTATCTAATTCAAGTTTTGTGAACTTCCCCTAACTATGCTAACCTTGCTCGAACTATCACTCATAGAATCTCTCCACCTGCTCCAATGAGATCCCTGGTTGAAATTTGGGCTGCAGAGAGCCACATTACCAAAGTTAGACCCCCCCCCACACCAGCTCGCCGGCACGGTGCTACTGAAACCGAATGACGATATTAAGACCAAGTTGCGTCATGCTAGGATGGTAAATGATAGAAAGGTTATCAAGGTCGAGGCCACCAACAAAGAAACCCAAGAGAAGGTTCTTGTTGTGAGGAACAACCGGTATCTGCCTACATATTTGCCGGCCGGAGATGCCAAGGGCAATATATGAGGATTGGTCTGTACAACTCCTCGCCGATAGCTACGGAGGTTTGGGAGAGGGCTGATAGACATTTTATAGACAATTATGGTAAGTGCTACCCCTTGTTATACTACTTCCCCACACTTACCGTATTGTAGATTTTGCAATAGCAAACATTGTAAGAAACAACCCCACGCAATTTACTGTTTGTTTTGGTGCACCACATGGAAAGGCTATTAGGCAGAGCCACACACCATGGGAGGAAGTGATATGTGCATTGGAAGCAGGTCATGTATCCGTTGGGAGCGGTAGAGTCAAAGCGAATGAACGGGGTGGAGTGGAGGCCACCGGCGGTGGGAGTCTGTATGAAGCCGGTCTTTGCTAAGCCAGTCTTTTTGTTAGCTCACGGGAGTAGGAGAGGAAAGGGAGGCGTACCTGAGTGAAACTGGATATCTGTGGAAGGATAGGTGGATTGCCTTGTCGCGATTCGTATAAAATTTATACCTGAGCGCAACCTGTATTTATCGTTCGGTTAGTTAGTTGAGTGGAGCGATTGTGCGGAGGGAGCTAGCTGAATGAGAACAATTTCCCCTGCTTACTTCCAAGTCGTGCACTGGAGATGGGACTCCTTCATTTTTGTTGCTTCATAATAGTTTTCATTTTCTCTCGTTCCCCCTGTCGCCATTGTACAAACGGGATGGTGTATTAAAAATATGCTCCCGTGATGGATAGTATTTTGAACGCTTTATCGTACACAAGATTCCTAAAAATTGCATGTCGGTATAGTAGAATAGTCTCCATACTCACCCAGTGTCCTTCATCCGCTATCGGTTAGTTCCCAGAATAGCTAAGCGCCTCATAAATTTAGGATACTCATCCAGTGGTCCATTATCCACTCTCGGTTGGCGCTCAGATTGGGTCAGCAAGACACTTGCTTAATATACTGGTCCCTCAGTCTCTATTCTGCCTTGGTCTTTATTCCGCCCCAGATTAATTCAAGGTTATCATTGTCTGATGAGGGAGTTTTGACAGAGGAGGGATATCAAAGGGCCGGCGTCACTTTGGAGCGACACCAGGAACTCATTTTGCGGTAGGTGGGGGTTCATATCACGAGTCGGGGCTTCGGCTTCCGTTGTGTCAGGGTGTTCCTCTTGGATTCAGGGCCCGGATAACCGGGGTGGAAACGCTAAGGTTTGGGCTTTGTACTTTCGGGATCGTGATGAATGAGCTACTATTAGAGTGTATCCTCTACGGCCGTTTTAGCTCTGGCCTAATGTACTGTAGACCCCGGGGGGGCGGACTCTTATGACGCATATTGGTCAGCCAGTCGGGTTGACGGGAATAGTGGCCATTCACGGCATATCACTCGGCATCAAATAAATGTTGAGATGATACTGATAGATAGTTGACATAGTGAGCTTGAAAGATGAGTTGGAGAATCCAGAAACTCATGACTTTCTCAAAGGAAGGGTGAGGTGCCCGAATTATCTACTGATTGGAGCAAGACATAGAGGAGGGGCGAACGATAGTAGGAATGGGTGAAAGAGATGCATGGAGGCATATTCAATCGTGTAAGAGGTCAAGCTGCGTCCATGACGTTTAATGCAACAGTGAAGCTACGTAAGGGGATAAAAGTAGGATGGGGGATATAAAGAACAATACTCGGGAGAGGGAGGAGACAGAGAATGAAGTGGTAGAGTTCTTGAAAATCGGAAACCAAGTGTGGAAAAACAGGGTTTAGAAGGATCGGGAGACAGAGTTGTCTGGAGAACTCCACCATGTAACTCTACGTAAGTAGACATCTCAAAAAAGGTGCGTTGAACTGGGTGGATATTTGTACAAAGAGGAGACGGGAGGCTAATAAAAAGTGAACTAAAGAGTGAAAGAGCAGATTGCGGGAAAGAGAAGACAGGGAGGATACAGTTTGCTCCATGACTGAAAGATTCCCTCACTGGTATCACTGGGACAGATTTATGATATTAAATTTGTTTCATTGAATTCCGCCTCCCATACCGGTGCAGTACATGACCATTTCTTTTCAACACTACGGCTTCTTGGACGGCTAATCCCTGTGGGGATTTTCCAATTTTTTGTTGCTTTCTGCTCACTAACCTTGAATAACAAGGATATTCATCTTTCGGATTTTTATGACACACCCGAGTACACACGCGAGGCCCGCGGAATTGGGAGTAAGATTATGAATTCAACTGTTATACAAAGGAATCGAGAGAAGAGATGAAACCCCTGCTATCCGCCAGACCAACAAGCAGGGAACATATAAAAACAAGACCAAAGAGCGGGGAGGAGAAGAGTTTAAGTGTGCTCAGTTGGCCATAGGGAGATATTCCTGTTCACAGATCTCTGCTCCAGCTAGATCCTGAAGTCGCGCCAAAGACAACGAAAAAGAGTGGGGATTTTGGCCAATGGGAAATCTGCCTCCAAAAAGCTCTCCCACTGTGATACACGGATCATGAACAGGCTCGGAGGGGGGGGGGAAGATTTCCTGCAAGATGAGGGGGTTGATTAGCAGGATGTAAGATTGACAAAGATATGGTAGGGAAGGGAAGAGCATGCGTATGGATCCAGAACTAGTAGGTCATTTACAACCCGGCAGACCGTAAGAATGGCCTTAATTTCACCGAACACAGTAGGAACGAATAGTTTGAACAGAACGACCTTCACAGCCCCAGCAGACCCTTCGAGCCACACTCGGCTGTCACGTTCTAACTGGGCCTGCGACTCGCTCCACCCCGCTTCCAGGACGATAGTCGGAAACTCCGTTGTTACTCCATTAACGCGCGGGCTATAGCAAAGGTCCGGTGTCTTGGTTGATCCTACGAAGGTGCCAACAAAGGTATCATATGCTATTCAACTATTAGCATACTAGACCAGGGAGTTCCATACGGCAGAGCAAAGGGACATACTAATTAAGCCATCGGTTATTGAGACGGCGGCAGTTGGCGTAAGGAGGCCGCAGCAGACCCAAAAGATGAACTCAGTTCTCATCCAGCTCACCGCAGTTTTATGCAGGCGACTCGGCATGACAATACGGAGGTACCCGTCGGGGGCAATAAAGTGAATTCTAGTAATAGTTAGTATGTTTCTTCCTTGTACTGGGCATACACAAGGCATAGGGGATAAAGTATCTAAACAGTTTAACCCAGGCTAACCCACAAAATAAACCCTGTTCTGTATGAAAACTTTAGTACGGATAACCCCCCTTTCTCCCTCCCATATGGTCTAACTTGTGTGGTGAATTGTCAGTGTTGTGCGTTTGGGTTAGGGGGACTTGCGCGAGTGATCTGGGGTGAACCTTGGTCCCTTGGGGGCTATTTTTTTCAACCACCCTTGTACTCATCCTTCATCCCTTCAAGCCTTCATCTCAACATTGTTGTTGGGTTGCTGGGTGTCTTGGGTTATCTAGGTCGAGTTTTCATTGGCTTGAATTGGGGAAATACTTGATCAGGGGTTTCCCGCTGGGTGGCTTGTGGAGCGGATGGGTTTGACGACTTCGGCTGGTTGCAAGGAGATAGTATACTCGAGTAGGTTGCGAGCCAAGCTTGACTCAACACTAGCGATGTACGGATTTTGTTGCAATTGGTGGATAACTTGTGAGTGTAACGGATGTAGGGTAATCTGAGAGATATCGATGACTGAAAGTTTATATCATACTATAATATTGTGAAAGATAACAACCGGGCGGAACATCATACTGTATCACTCATATAACCTTCTCCACCTTAGTGATATCATCGTGCAAGGATATTTAGTAGTTACACGTCGAATAGCGTGGCTATTAGCAGGAACCCTTCTCAAATCATCCATTTGATATCCATGAAACTGCCATTAGCAGCGTGTAGAGTTAGCTGCACCGAATGGAAATTGTGAAGATGAATCCTCCCCCACCGAACTTCTCTTCGCGACTCAAACCATTATCCAAAGCGAGGAGATGAGCATCATTTTTGAGTGACGCCATAACGCCAATACTACCCAAACTCCCTTCTCAACTCCTCAGGGATCATCACCGCTCAATCGTCTTCACCCTACCGATCGCAATGATGGTGATCCCCATCCTTACCTTCTTAGTGAAATACCTCATACTGAGCCCCCGCTGTTACACTTTCACTCATCGCTTGCAGTGCCAGAAACCTCACTCCTTCAAAGCACCTCGTGGAGGGAGTCGGAAAGGCGGTGGAATTACCACCAGCGATCCCGCGCGGCCCCGGGAAGTGCCCGCGCAATCGCAGGGTCGAATCCTGCGGCAATCCAAGTGAGAGCACCCAGACGGCCAAGCAGATCAGAACGTATCCGAGACTCGGAGATGGGAGAATAGGAGCAGCAAACGAGGTGCTCGGGAACTTTGGATATTCGGACCTCGAGTGCGATTCTGAGAGTGTGCTTGCTGTGAGTTCGGGGTGATATCTGCATGCCGTCTTGTTGGGTCTATTTAATTCTTCCTTCCCGCCGTAGTCTTCGCTTCATTCTCCTCCGCAGCGCGACTTCTACCCCACGGCTACAAAATTTCACCATTTTTTTTATTTTTTACAAAATGTCTACTTCTCCTGCTCCCAGTGTTCTTTCCTCTAAGGAAAAGGTTGTTGAGATACCCATACTCAATAACCTCCACAGCCCCGTCTGCAAAGCCCATAGTCACTAAGTCATCCACTCAGGCCCCACCCCAATCCGGCCTGGGGGGTTAAGGAATATTAGATGAGGGTTACATGTGATAAGGAGGGCATTTTATGGGAAATGCAAATATTGGAAAATGGCCGGTCGAGGAAAGTATTTTGTACGGAAACAGGGATTGCAAGATGCAGGGTATAAGTCTTGGGAAAGCGGGGAGAAGAGCGGGGTACATGAGCGGTGGCGGAAGAGCGGGGAAGTAGAGCGGTGATGAATTGACTGAAAGGATGATGCAAGATTTGGTAGAAAATGGCATGATCAAGATCGGAAGATCACTTGAAAGGTAGCGAGGTCTCTTGTATTTCAAGGATACTGTTCCTAATCAATGTTAGAATGGTAAGGGCCACGAAGAAAAGAAAAAGTACCAAGTCAATTGTCCAGCGAGCTTTCCTACCCTTCATTGTCTCTCTCTTATTATTCCGCATATATTTTTATAGGAGTCATGTAAGATTACGGTATAATGGTATATTTACTCCCCTTTTGTAGTGTCTTTGATACAAATCGTCAAATAATAAGGCTATGATAGGTAGAGAGTGTCTGCGATTCTCGTTCTTTCTATACTGCCGGAGGTGTCCTATATATACACAAGCTGTTCCTTTGCAAACATCTTCCTCGTCCATCAACCTCGCAGAATCCCATACCACCTTTTCGTCATGATGCCACACCGTTCCTTTCACTCAGCTCCTTCAAACGTCCCCCGAAACATTTCCCCTAAGCTATGGCTGTTCCAGATAGTCCTGATACCTTCGTGCTTCTTCTCTGGTTTCCTAACTCTTATAGTGCGACACCTGGTTGTCTTCTAGACCTCCGGAGCATAACCTGTTACTTCCGGCATCCCTAGTGCTAACTCCTAAAACGTTCCTAACACTTCTCCTTGCACTAACTGCTAGTTATTACATACCCTTACTCACACGTTGAATCTTTCTTTTAGCTTGTTCCACCATTGTATTTCCAAACCACCGCTAAACAACCTTCGCCTCATAGCCCAAACAGTGGACGATTAGTGATTTTCAACAACTTGCAGGGTTGGCAGCTGGATTCTAGTTTCATCAGGGGGCACACCTTTGGGCCCTTTCCAGCCTACAAATCTACGGGAGCATGATATAAGTTAAACGACGAAAGGTAAATAGAGTCATGTAGTGATCCTAGATAAATGCCGTCTAGCTATTCTGCTTGCCGTGCATTTTTTACAATAGCGAAAGGTTCAATGACCCTGGAACTAGTACTTTGCGGCATCTCTGGTCTACCGTTACTCAAGATGGCGCCCAAAGAGGGAGCGAGTGAGTAGGATCGAACATGCTGTGATTTGCCGGAAGAAGGGTTGTTGAAACCCACTGCTGGACCTTTCAGAGTGAGTTTTCCTTGTCCTCGTGGTTGACTTGACTTTATCCATCAAGAATATTCTGCAGGTTTGAAAATTGACATTTTACACTTCTCCCCGTGCAGGCCTGCCCCCAAGTCTAGGTGTCCAAGACTCTTAGATTAACTCAAAATAGCCAGTCTTCCTCTTACCTGGGTCTCGTTGCGCAGACTCTCTATTAGACGCATGGTGCAGTGCCACGGCCAGACAATGTGCTGCCACCGCTACCCCATGCAAATTTCCCTTTCCAGAGCACGCTTTGTCACTAACAAAGAGGTGCAGAGAAAACACCACAAAGACGCCCGTAGTCCTTTGCGCTCTCCCGTCTCACGGATGCGCAACGCCTGAGCGCACTCGCAGACACCAGTGTGATGCGGGGCAGACTGCGAGCGAAATAGCGAAAACGAACGGGCCAGAATGAACGAGCGAAATAGCGAACAGGCGAACGAGCTGACGGATAGCAGCGAACGACGAATGGTGAACAAGGGAACAAAGGACGAACCCACAATGCGAGCATATTAAGCATCTTCTGAACATATAGCGCATGCCCCAAACCAGTCCAACAGATTCGCAGGATGTGTTGTGAGCTTGCCGAGCAGTGTCCACGGCTTCTAGTGATTTCCAACAATTCCTAACAGGTCTGCAACGACGTGAGAAGAAAGGAATCAAAGAAAAAGATATCAATTATCAGAACGCTGCCGCCTCCAACCCTTCAACACCTCCCCCAACACAGGTCCCACTACTGGTATTAATATGCCTATTTTCACCGCCTTGCTCAGCTTTACTTGTCCCACAACACGCCCTTCATCTCACCCCACTTTCATCATATCACATCTCCAACCCGCAGCACACAGCCAAACGATGTCGATGCCCACGAAGCCTACTCAAGAGACCAAGTCTAACAAAAGGCCGGAGCCTACCCTTAGGACAGCAGGTAGGAAAAGGAGGAGGCCAACCCCGGAAACGGGCCCTGATCATTGGAGGCTACCACCGTCCCTTGACAAACACCCAGACGACCGGGGATTCACTGAATACATGGAACACAACCATAGTAATCTCCCATTGGGCGAATCATCTGACGGACGGAGAAAATCCCCGGAATTCGCCATCGAGCCCGACAACAAGCAACCAGAGACACGGAAGAGTAGCTCGTCAAGGACCAATAAGATAGAAGGGGTACGTTTTTTTCCATTCTTTCATCACATAATGTCGTGACGTTTATCAACACAACTGCGCTCTTCTCCAAGTAGCCTGCTGTGACGGTCCCGTTTGGTGGCAGATGGAACATACCTTGGTGCGAGTCATTTAGCTGATACAATACTTTGTGAGAGTATCTTAGGGCGAGAGACCTCATACCATCGGGGGAGATATTATGCAAGGAGGGCGGAACTACTTCCCCTTAAGCATCAGGAGCGGAGACATCATAAATACCAAGGTGGACCGGATGAACCTTGGGCGGGTCGGTTCGAAAGAAGAGCGAGACAAGGTACTCTTCAATAGCCACCTAACTAGCCTGCTACTTTCTTTTATGGAATATTGTTTTGACCTCGGTACTGTGCTAATTGTTATAGACTAGGGTTGGCCGAAAAAGCGACGCTCTAGTAACGCAATCTGAAGATGAACTAGATGAGGAGGAAGATCCTACACCTAGACAGGCTAGTGGGGGCACTCTTCCAGATCCCTGGTACGATAACTACAAGAAGATGAACGATAAAGACAAATGGGTGCTTGCTAGCGGACGTCGTGTAGAAAATGTCATCCAGGAGGCTCGTGAGAAGACGGGCCGCGAGGAATTTGCCTCTTCTCCTGCCCAATTGTTCATCCTCGATACATCGGATCCTGTGGCTGAGGGCTGGTTCAGCAGTGATGAATGGAAAGAGATAACATCGAAACTTTCCCCCTTGCCAGAGGCCGACAAAACACTATTGCATTTGTTCGAAAGATTCTATCCTGTTAGAACAACAACCATGCTCCGCAAGATCCTCAAGTCGGGTCTGATACCTGGCAACGCTACCTACGATAACAACCTTCACTTTAACTTGCAATGGGCAGAGATGGTGCTTCTTAAATTGTATATATCTCTCCTTTTCCGCCCTTTTTTCCCCCTTTTGGCCAATTCCTGCGTAGAAACAATAACTAACATTGTTCCTCATCCCTACTAGCTTAATTCTCTTCGAAGCGCCCAACAATCCACTTACCCAACCACACAATGAAGGGTGGTATGGCTTCAACATCTGGTCGCAAATCCTCGATACCTGCCTACTAGACCTGCAGGGCCTGACATTAGAGCGCAAGGAAATTACTTGTCTTGCTACCGCCCAGCGTAGGAACCTTCAGAGAAACAATCCCACGGGAAGGGTGAAAATTGGGCACCGCCTCGACGGAATTATCCGCACCTTAGGAAATGCGTATCACGAGTTCGGTGGGATTGAAGATGGGGTGACGTTCAGAGGCGGTGTGACGGGAAAGAAGTGGCAAAGCGACCAGTTAAAACTTATTAAGTGTATGCGCGACATGTTTAAACGGTTGGATGACTTGGTGAATAGTGACCCAACGATCAAGCGACGGATACAGATTGTTGGGATTTCCACGGCGGGATTAGCACTGCAGTATATTCTGTTAGGTCACCCCGGGCATGGTCATGTATGTTTGCTCCAGAAGGGCAAGGTGGTTGACGTGCCCAGGGATGTGGAGGAGCTTCCAGACCTGCTTGGAATGCTAGTGATGGTTGCACAGTTGAAGCAGCTCATCAAAGTGTCGTTTGAGGCGGTAAATCAGAGGCATCGTGTGCAGAGTCAAGAGAGTTTTAATCAGGGGTTAGATAGCGGGAATGCCAGCAGCCAGAGTAGGACGAAGTTAGGGTGGTCGCCTCCGAGCCCATGATTGGTTGGGAAGGGCGGGTGCTAGAAAGTGTTACACTCAGTGTACCCAAGCATCCAGTCCGTCCGTCTTGTTGGACGGAAGTGTTTCTTGGCTGCTCACCGCATATCTTCCTTATGGCAATGAATTCACAACCCTAACCCTCTTGGCAAATCAACTACTCTGACGCCTCTATGTTTGACTACCGTTCCACACATCAACACCACATGCGACTACACCTCGGCTGAAGCAGGACAATGGGCGGTAGTGAAAGTGAACGTGACTGAGAACACGGCATACGCTGGAGGTATGTGGAAGTGGATCGGCATGATCCTGGGAAGGATAAAAGGCAGCTTGTTTTCCCTTTGTTAGTTGTTCTCGTTCATCATCCAATCTGTCTCTCTTTCCTCCGTTACCTGTAATTGGGTCATATCAGTCTTTGCCGTTTTTATTCCCTATAGTTTTCTTCGTGAGAATATTTCTCCGGTTAGGATATCAAAATTCGATCTTTACATCTTTGCCCTGCCATTCAAGTTGAGTCAACATTGTCCAAATTGCTGGGGTGGACCTTGTTGTTGAAAGCGTCTTTCTCCAGGGACGGGACGGACGCCAAGATGAAGTCAGTCCAGATCTATGCCCGGAACGGACGACCGGGTCCTATAGGTGTCTAAGATCCTTGACTCGATCGTGTCAATCGCTACCTCATTTCTCGTGGGGCCCCGCTTCTGGGGAGGAGTCTTCCCTCCCGTAATTCAAATAATAAGGCTATGATAGGTAGAGAGTGTCTGCGATTCTTGTTCTTTCTATACTGCTGGAGGTGTCCTATATATACACAAGCTGTTCCTTTGCAAACATTTTCCTCGTCCATCAACCTCGCAGAATCCCATACCACCTTTTCGTCATGATGCCACACCGTTCCTTTCACTCGACTCCTTCGAACATCCACCGAAACATTTCTCCTAAGCTATGGCTGTTCCAGAAAGTCCTGATACATTCGTGCTTCTTCTCCGGTTTCCTAACTCTTATAGTGCGACACCTGGTTGTCTTCTAGACCTCCGGAGCGTAACCTGCTACTTCCGGTATCCCTAGTGCTAACTCCTAAAACCTTCCAAACACTTCTCCTTGCACTAACCGCAAGTTATTACATACCCTTACTCACACGTTGACTCTTTCTTTTAGCTTGTTCCACCATTGCATTTCCAAACTATTGCTAAACAACCTTCGCCTCATACTCCAAACAGCGGAAGCTTCGTGATTTTCAACAGTAATAGGCCTATAGAATTCCGGGATGGTCGGTCCCGGGTTGGCTCTTAGTACGAGACATTCCCATTTCCTGCGCAGGTGGGGCTTAAATTAATATCGGTTTGCTATAATTAATATCCGCTTGCTATGCGGACAGGTCGTAGGTGTTATACCAGCATTTAAGTGTTCTCTTGGCCCAGGAAATAAGTGATCGTCAAATCAACCCTGGGAAAGGCTAGAAGCGTCACACCGCTCACTCAGGTCAACAGCCAGTGGACTCAGCAACTCACCCCACTGTACCCTCCCAGGGCTTTATAAGGTCTGATCCGACTCTGCACACCAACAGAGGCCCATTACACCGTTCAGCATTCAGTCGCCCGTTCGCACAAAACATGTCTTGCGGCGAGAAAAGGAGATGAAAGGTGACGAAAGAATATTTATTCATGGCACAGAGGTTCCCTTCACCGACACTCCATTAGGCAACCCCCCCATACGGTAGCGTTTTAAACAGCTATTTCTCCGGAGCAAATACCACGATCACGGCGATCATGAACTATCACTCGGTTCACACGAAACGCCAAGAACGATCAAAAGAGGGGCAAGTGAAAAACCTCTCTCGCCAACTCTTTTCTATTTTCACAACTTACAAGTGATGCGCACGACTCAACACACTATTAATATCAATTTATTACAAATCTACACTATTAGGACTTGAGGGCATATAACTACCACACACAAAAAAACTATCATGAATAGATCCATATCGCAACTCTCCTCCCTAACTTAGATCAAATGGTCGCTGCCACCGGGAAAGTGGGAGTGGGTGCTAGTGGAAATCACTCCCATACTGGATTAATGAGTCTTTTTGTATCAACGAAAGCCTACCCGCAGTTGGTGGTTCTCATTCAGATGAGAAGTGTAAAAGTATCATAACGTGGGCTATAGCCATCCCATATTATGACTTGAAAGCCATCTAGTATGGAATTACAATATACCCCTAACGTGTAAAACCCACAAGCAGCCCAGTCCGGGCCCGTATTTGGTATTGAATAGCAGCTTTCCCACAGCCGGGCTCCCTGCTACCACTACTCCTGTTACCGAGGTGATTGAGAAATATTCGGTCATGATATGATCTTGTCTCTCAGTAGCCGTATCATGTCATGTCGTATTGTATACTGTGTGAACCTACCGTTGGAGCCCAGGGCTCCTCGGGTGACAGCTGATGGATGTGTGAACCGGAATTGGCGCTACCTACGCAGGTTGTTTGGTGAAACGCAAGCCTTGCAATGGACTAGCCCGGGTCGAAAAAAGGGCCGACCCGGCCCAGCCCAAGCCCAAGGAACCTTGAGCCCGACCCAGCCCGGCCCAAGGAAGTATAGCCCGGGCTAACCCAACGAGCCCATCAGGCCTCAGTGAGTGAATGAACGCGTATAAGGTGGGCTCCTGGATTCTGTGTACCATGAGACTTTTGGTACCTCTGGGAACACCGAACACATTGCCAGTATCTATCAACAAATTCAGGTTAAATATTTATATAAGCACATAAAATACATATTAAGAACTTGTTTACTTGGCGGCAAACTTACTCAATATCATCTTAGATCACTAACTTCCCATTAGGAGACTCCGGAGTACCCCATACCCACGAGGAAGAAAGTGTGCTTTTTCTCTTTTTTCGTGATTTGTTGATACCGGCATTTGGTGGTAATAGGCGATCGTGGTCTAATTCCTGATCTTCCAAGTGTTCTGAACCCGGAAGCTCAGACTGGTAGAATCGATGGTGATGAAATTCTGCTTGTGGACTTGGTGATCGCAGAATAGGTGGAGGACTTGAGAGAAAACTACCGCTGTTAGAAGAGAAGCTCATCGGGTTTGTATTGGTATTAGGAACAAATGGGAAGCGAGATCAGAGGTCAACATAGGTGTGGGAAATAGGAAGAAGGAGGGAGATCCCGAAAAGATCTGATATTTTGTTGGGTGGCAAGACGAGATCTGAACTTTCAAACCTCCAAACAGCGAGACAATCCGAGAGCACATGAATCCAATATGGATTAGTTCTGCACTAAACATTCTAGATATAAAGATGGTTGGGTTGGATCTTACCGCTTGTTGTAACGCGCTTCCGGAAAGCCATGTGCTCGGACAATCGTTTCCCCGGTGATACGGATTGTAAGAGACCATACAAACCTTAAAAATAAGCCTAATCCTTGGCCGAGCTCGCTGGGCCCGCCGGGCCGCCCGGGCTTTGTCCTCCCCTCAGCCCGGCCCAGCCCAACGAAGCCCATGAGTGAGCCCAGCCCAATGAGCCCGACCCAGCCCAACGAATAGCCCGGGCTAGCCCAACAAAGGCCCGACCCATTGCAAGGCTTGGTGAAACGGCTTTAAGCCCTTTTTAGAAAGTCAAGAGATTCTTATTGTCTCAAGGGGGGGGGCAAAAAATGTGATAAATGCACTCTTCTAAGTTACATAATTCACCATAAAGCTTAGTAATAATATTATATCAAAATTTTGTGGTATTTCAAAATTGTAAGAGATATTCGTAACATGTCCTATCATATTATAGAAAATTGGAGAATAGTTATGATACAGTTAATACTATCCTAACTTTTATTTCTCAATTTTCTATAATCTCCACCAGCTTTACATACCGAAATGTTGTGATCATTTTTTCTTCCTGACCTCATAGAAAAAAAGTACAGAGCTTGTGAGATGGTGAATGTTGAGAGAGATATAACAGCAAGCTGTAGGGGAGGTCTAAAATATTACAATCTTTTATCGTATCACTGATCACTAATTTTATATAAACATTACATTTTTTTTCTTTTCGGGATATTTTTCGTTTGCAGCTTTTATGGCAAATAGTTCTAAATCAAAATTCTTTTTTTTTTTTTTTTTGGCTCTCCGAACAGGGCCTCACCCATTTCTTCTCAGAGTTTCTTGTGATTGAATTAGGGCTCGTTCACGTATTGTGATGTTATCATAATATTACTTATTCAATTAAATTTTTATCTCTTTTAACACGTCTAATGTTTGGCCATTCAAAACTATCGTAATTTTATGAGTGTATTTTCCTTTTAGGTATGATATGTTAAAATATTTTCTCCTTGTTGCCACTTTTTTTTGTTCTTCCATAGTTCATTGACGGACCCTAATTCCTCATCGGTGTTCGAACTACGGTAACGGGCAGTGGTTATATTTCACCACTTCTCACTATCTCCTCACTTCCTCCACCCCCCCATGATCCTCACCTAAAAAAGCGACCCAATCGATAACACTATCACACAACCCAACCTCTTTCAAAATGTGTTGTCGTGAAGCACTCGAGGCCTTTCTCTCCCCTGAAGAGGAAGCAAATGATGCCCTTGGAGAAATTGTCGAACTGCTCTGTTTCATTCATGGCGAACAAATTGCCCCAATCGTCACCCATCAACAGAGATCTGGGATGCGTTTTATGACTATCCATTGCGGCAAGGTGGGCATCATCTGGAAGGTAGAGATGTTGGAAGACACCTGTTATTTCAGGAGGATCACTCGCTACAAGAGAATTTGCAGACCCATCAGTAAGATAGTGGATATTCTATTCTACAATAGCGCATGGTAACTAATTCGAGAACATGGCTATAGGGAATGGCAATAGGAAATCGAGAACGTTCCTGATGCCAGTCAAAATATGGGAAGGGTCTGTATGCCACGAAATTATCAGGCTTCATAGACTTGGACAGCTGAAGGGGGACTGGTGGAACTACTCAATTCTCCTAAGGGATGAAAGCGGCGATACTATGTAGGCTTCTGTGTTTTCTCAACCTTCAGTCTTTTCTTTAAAAGTGCCTAATTTTGAGCTCAAACAAAAAAGCGACCACTACAGTCCAGGGTCCGGCGATGGTAACGGGGAAAGTCAATCCGGGGCTTTCCAGGCAAGGTATCAGTTGCCTAGGACTCACGATTCTAAGGCCACGGCTCTCTCCCCTGATCCCCGTCCGGAATCGCCTCTTAGGTTGAGGCTTAAGAAACTGAGGGTTGGTACGAGGATGGTGCCTATGATGAGAACCTTGACCAAGACCATGTTGGTTAAGATTGTGACTGAGATGGGAGCTAAGGGGAGGTTGAAGGTGATGAGGAAGTTGAGGATGGGAGTGCTCGGGATACTGAGAAAGCGGATAATGAGGGTGGCGGCCATGTTGAGCAATAGTCAATAAGGGAGAGCATTGTTGAGGAGGGGGGAGGCTGTTAGGTGGATAATGTATTAAAGTGGCTCGAGGAGGGGGGAGGCTGTTGGGTGGATGGTGATTTAAAGTGGCTCGAGGAGGGGGTTGACTTCTGGGAACTACTTGGCGTCTGGGGTGGATAAATTTTGTAATTGATCCCTAGAGCACCCTAACCGCAAAGGGGCCTACTCAGCAAACGGGATATCCCCTTGACCATGCGATCTTTTTTTCTTGACCACTGGGATGGAACCGATTCAAGTTACTCGTACTTTGCAGCTACATCTTGTAGACATGAGATATCACTCGGCCATTGGTAGGGTTCACATGTAACATACGGGAAGTTACCATTCTGTACGGTACGGTACGGTACGGTACGGTACGGTAACGTACTGTAAACTTACCAGGAGCCGTCAGCCGACCTTCATCAAACAAGGTTTGGGTCTTAGCATTCACACATCTTTACCAAAGATGTGTGACGTAAGCCCACATACGATACAAAGCCACAAGCCACCCAGACACTTTCCTCTCTCAGATGACTAGCTTGAACATGAAACCTCCCGTGGTAAACTTTATAGAGTGCCATGTGAGTACTTGAGTATTAACTTGCTAAATCCGCCATCGGGAACGTTGACGGAAACGATGGTCCTAGCCACAATTGGCGAAACAGATTAGGTTAACAAAATAACCGATACCCGTTGAGGAGGCCCAGTACACTAAGCCTCCCCAAGCTATGCTCTATTTGGATAGCACCATCTCTTCATGGAGTGTCTTCGCACCGATTAGGAGATCTGAGCCTGGCCTGAGATTGTGAGTTCAAGAGATAAATACAGTGTTGTAAGCGGAGGGATTAGAAGGTGAGTTCCTCGTAGAAAACAAGCCAATTAGCATATATCTGAGAGGTGAGTGTCCAAGCGGCATGTGGCTTTGTCCAAGATGGAAAACAGGATGACCTGAGATCAAAATTTAAGGTGGGAAAATGCAGTGTTCCGGTATTTTATCCTCCTAATGGAATTTAACACAAGGTAGTTTATGTTATCGATCGTGTAAGTTAGGGCCACGTACCGTATTATTCGAACATTATATACACTCAATCATGCTGGTGTAGTGACCAGATTTGATAACTCGATCACGCTCGAGGCCCGGCCATGCCCGATCGGGGATTACAAAAACTCGACCCCGATCTCAAGTTGGAATGCTCCAATATGACTCAAAAAATCTATGCCCGATTGTTGCAAGGAATCGTCCTGCAGCTATGCTCGGTTGCGGTCAACATTTCGATAAAGAGAAAATAATGGCCTCACCCATCATCACAAGAGAACCAGGTTCCCATCTTCACCCCTTATCGCACCATTGCTCCCACACCAGTATCCGCCGGTGCCTTTAAACACGAAGTGTATAAAGCTACTCTGCTTACAGGCCATAGCCACCGAATAATCAAGAACTAATCAAGGGCGGCCTACAGCTAAAATGAATGTAACCTAATGTAATGGAATGATATAGGACTCGTAAAGTGGCGTGTGTGAGGTGGGGAAAGAAAAAAGATTTGTGGACAACGAAAGACAATATATTCAACTTAACCCATTAATATCACAGATCGAGTGACAATCTGTGAATATAAACATCACCCTGAGTTTTTATGCCGCCCCACCCCACCCCTCCTCCTTTTCTCCAGCCACACTCCTAAGCACTTCTTGCTGTTTCTCTCGCCCGGCGGCATTCATCTCCTCCTCGGTATCATTATAGCGTCTGAAAAGCACCCAGAAGGCGATACCGGTGACTGCCGTAGCAATGCTCAACCCCGAGAACGTCCACACGAGCTTGGGATGAACGCTTGTCGGTGAGACAGCAACACCCAGAGCAGAGCCGACAGCATTCGTCAGGAGAAATAGCGACATTATAAAAGACTTCATGTTTGTCGGCGCTTTCGTGTAGGCGTATTCGAGACCTGTTATCGAGGCAAAGATTTCCGAAATTCCGCTAAAATCATTCTCACATTGGCTTCCCTTCTTCAAGAGCATTGCGAGTGGACGGGGGGTGAATACATGAGAGCATATGAAGGCGCTTGAACCGCAACGTGCACATGGTTCGGCACCGCTCCGTTGAGACATCCGCGGGGATTGTCATAGCAGGGACCCGCGTTGTAGATCATTTTTTGGCAGCCGGAGGCGTAGGCCATTGCTCCTGAAGCAAAGAAAAAACCCCAGGTTATACGAGTTATGGGTTTGAACTGGATGCCGATTGTACGGAGGGCGGGATAGACTAGGCGTTCCATTATTGGAATGAATATGATGATTGTTAGGGCGCCAACGTTCAAGATGACATCGTCTAGGATGTGAATCAGCACCTAAGAAGATAGATGGCGAAACAGGAAAACCAGGGGGATGTACTAGGAATGCCGTGGGTTTCCATCGTTCCGGCTTGGGAGACAAAGTTGCTGACCTATCATCTGTCGGCTACAGGAAAAGGATTTGCCGGTGATCGATCGCGGGTCAACATACCATTTGTCCATAACAAACCCAATATATGGGATAAAACACAAACACCCTACACGCAACCAAACTTCTCCTCAACTCGTCCACAAACTCCTCCGGCCACAGTGTCTTATACTTTCCCCCATTCGCGACCTGATGGCTCGGCTTTGCAACCTCCATATTCCCTTTATTCCTAAGAGCGATCCACCAAACCTTAAACGCACACAATATGACAGATCCCTGTGGCATAGCAGTGACATAATACTTCCTCCCAACGACCAGGGTAAATATCCCCACGAAGAAGACACAGAATGGCAATAGGTACGCCGCCCAAAATCCCACTTTGAGTTCCAAGTAGACAGTCGCGATGCCGGATAACGAACCCAGGTTAATACACCAATAATATACCATGTACAACCGCTGTATAGTAACATCGGGGTCAACAATCACTCGGGCACCGCTATTTAGAGTTCGAATGAATGGGCCACGGCTGCGGTATTGTTCTGCAATTAGGGGTGCAACGTTAGCCTTTATGCCGCCGGTTCCAAGCCCGATGATTAGGATCGATGCGATTAGGCCGCCGAAGGCGCGCCCACCTTCAACTGCCTGAGGGATTGCGGTGGTAACGAGGACGAGAAGGCCAAAAGCATAGATCCCAGCGAAGACCATAATAGTGTTATATTTTCCAATATATTGATCGGCAACTTTAACACGGGTCAGTAATTGACGTGAGGTTCGGGGGACGGAAGACAGAAGTTGAGTACCAATTGCTCCGAAAACTGGGGTGATATAACACCAGAATTGCCAGAAGTATTGTAGAGCAGTAGCCGTGCTCTGGCCTAGACCTAGTGCTCCGGGTAGTAATGGATCGTCTTTTCCATTCTCCATGTAGTTTTGGAACGGTGCCTTCAATGGTCAGTTCTACATTCCTCGCAGAGTCAGGTTGGGGGGGGGGGTATGCCGAAAGCCCATAATAGGCAAACCTCTCCGTCAACTCAATGAAGGCAACAAGGTAACCTCCGGTCGGGATATTGTCCGGAACTCTCCGAAGGCTATTCAATTCCTCCTCCGTCGGCTGGTCATTGTCAAACTCTATGGATTTCGGCGCATGTTCACTTTTTGCCAGAGGCCCCACAACGGTATTGCAAGAGTGAACCGGTAGAATAGTTTCTCCTTGAAGCCTTCTACGAGGTTAATATAAATCAAGAACCCAAATTGTGTAGGAAGATACAAAGCATAGTACTCACTGTCCAGGGTTTGCTCCTTTTTCCATCTTGTCCTTTGCCTCTTTGATTTCGATACAGAACCGCAAACAAGGCTTAAGCCGTGATCAGATGAGAGAAATAGACAGCAAAATGTGAGCAAGTGGGGTACTCTTAGTTACACATACAGATATTTCTCCTCCCTGTGAAGGAGGCTATTTGAGTAGGGTGACCTATTAGCGCGAGAATTCTTCCACAAAAAGAGTCGATGAGCGAGGGGAAAAGGGACAGAATCAGGTGGTGAATTGAATTTTTTTCCTCGCTCAAGCGGAACCCCGATCGGGTTTGCGAAAAACTCCTAGATGCTGTCGGTTTTCCCATTCCAAAAAAATAAAGATTTCAGATATGATACCCGCCTTGTGCCTCCTATCCAACGACTCCTTCATCACCACTAACTCGTTCGGAATCCGGAATCCCTCGGGAGGGAGTGTCTAGCCAATATCCAAAAATATAGCACTCACAAACTACGCAACCTCGCCAAACGCGCCCCCGCCCCTACCGTATCAGCCCGATTTGAACTCTTGTACCTAGAAATTTGGGAATTCGCCCCGAGGCTAGCACGACCGACCGATAAGAAGGAAAAGAAAAGCAAAAAAGTTACCCCGAAGGCACTCAAATCGTGGGATTGAGGTCATGTTCCTTCCGGCGGTGCCGGGGTGCAACTCCAATCCAGCGACACGGGTGCTCTGGAATTAAAATGTCAAGGCCCACCAATAACGCAGATCCTTGGTTTTGGGGTGTCTAATACCTCTGGGGTTTGCGGGTGCCATGTGGTATATGACAGATACTTGTGCTTGTAGTCTGCATGCCAAAATTGGGCACGGACGGACAGTATTGCGAGGACCCACCAGCGCCCAGTGTCTGGTCAGAGACCTAGTATACGAGTACAATATGACCATGGTCAGTGACGGGTGGTCAGGAAGAAGGGTTGACGGGGGTGACGGGGGGTGACGTGGGATTAAGCGGCATGGCATTCGGCTAACGGAGTCTCTCACATGGACATCTCAATGAAACTATTTTGAAAACAACCCCAGCTGCCACACATTCAACCATTGTCCAGTTCTACCACATCACCGTGTCTGCCCCAAGTTATGCCAATATTGAAGCCCTGATCCAAGAAGCACTTAAAGGCTGCAGAATAGGTAAAAAGGGAGCATTACTACAATGGCACATGAGTTTGATGTGCTGAAAGGGGCATTTGTATACCCCATCGGAATGACTGCCAATCTTGTCAAGCATGAGTCATCCTGAACAGGAAATTGACTGATGGCCAAGAACTTGGTTTATATTGATATCTAGATAAATTGGACAAGATAGGTATTCTATATTGATATTACCTAATTTGTGAATAGGCTGATCCGACATCAGTACAAATAACACTGTGTCCTGTGCATCCTGTGTGTCTGATACTCCAGATACTCTTAACATAAACCCCCAGTTTCAGAACCTGTTCAAGAAAGAAGATGCGACTGAACTATCATGATACAGACCTGGGGTCAATCTAGCCATTGACTAAGAACACAACAAGGAAGGATTTGAAAACCAAAATATATTATGGAAGATGGTATACATACTAAGTGAGAACGAATTGGAAGAACTACAAAAATATTTTAAGACCAAGCCAGACAGGAGATGGATATGAGAAATGTAGGGAGTATGGGGATCTCCAATAATGTTTATCAAAAAGAAGATTGGCAAACTAAGGCAATGTGTGGACTATAGAGTACTCAACTCAATCATAAAGAAAGATCGATATTCACTTTCCTAGACAGGAAAAGCCATGGATGGACTAAGAATGGTACAACATTTCATGAAACTCAATATCAAAGATGCATACTACAACATCACCATTAAAAAGGGAGACTCTGTCACGAATGTGGCTTAGCGAGAAAAAGATTTTCACATGACTCATGATTATGAGTCATAGGTATGTTATTGTTTCGCACATATGACTCACTTTGGTCATATAGCTTGTTTATGTTATAATTTGTTATGTTTTGTACATGACTTTATTATGAGTCATGGGACGTGCACTTGGTGAAGTGTATCTTGCAAGTATGCCTTGCGCATGTGATTTATGTTTCACACATGACCTCAAAATGAGGTCATAGGTTTTACGCATAGGACTACTTTGAGTCATATGACTAGTTTGTTACGATTTGGTTCTATGTATGTGATCACTTGGGGCCACATGACTTAGAGTAAGAAGAGTACTATATACGGAGGCCAGTATGGCCAAGGAGGATAGGCTTATCACACTTTGTTCTAAGTGCTTTTCCTACTTATTACTTTAATAAATATAAAATACCTTTATGCTCTTTACTATTATCATGACCTTATTATTATTATGACAAGAAAGCTCTACATGAAGTCGAGTTAGAAAAAGCTTATGATAGGTATTACAGATAAAAGAGAAAGGTCTTGTACTATCCATAACATAAGTATAAGCCTAGTGCTATTGTACAGCGACGAAGAAGAAAAAGAGAAGTATCTCTCCCTGTCGCCAAGAACTAACTATCCGCAGTAAGATCGTTACAGACTTATGGAAAATAATATTTGCATCCAAAGATGAGATATACAAATACCTGGTTATGCCATTCAGGTTAACAAATGTACTGGCTGCATTACAAAGATGGATCAACCAAGTTTGGAGAAGATTTCTGGATAGATATCGCATCGTTTACCTAGACGATGTACTCATAAATTCAGATACTCTGGACCAACACATCAAGAATATCAGTGAAGTTATAGAATTTATCCAAGATTCAGGAATGAAGATCAAACTGACAAAATGCGAATTCCCCATGGACAAAATAGAATACTTGGGATTTTACCATCAACAGATAATAAGTCAAGATGGACCCTATTAAGACAAACATAATATAGAAGTGGAAAGTGCCAGGAACCAGAAGTGATGTCTAATATTTTATTGGATTTTGCAACTTCTGCTGAAGATTCATAGAAGGGTTTGGCAGAGTTGTGAAACCACTCCACAACCTCACCAAGAAAGATGCCAAATAGAAATAGAATAAACAAGAACAAGAAGTTTTTAATGGCATATGACAAAGGCTTATAAGTATATCAAGACTAGTTAATTACGACCCCGAACGAGAACTAGTAGTCGAAACTAATCCATTCAAATATGTATGCTCAGGCATCTATTGTAAAAATTCATGGACACTAAATGGCAGTCAATAGCATATCACTCGAAGAAAATAACACTGGCAGAATACAACTAACACATATATGACAAAGAAGTATTAGCGATAGTTCAGGACTTGAAGGAATGAGAGGATATGCCTGTGACACTAAGACTACAGTAATAGTATTAATAGACCATAAAGACCTGGTACCTTTTATAAAGGATAAGATACTAAAAGATTGACAATAGTGATGGATAGAACAACTAAGCTGATTCAAATTCTGTATCAATACCAACTAGAGAAAGAAGGCAGAAAGCTGGACAGTCTTATAAGAATATTGAACAACAAACCATAAGACAATAAGGATAAGTAGGTTATATGACAGATTCAAACCCTATTGCTAAGTGACCGGTATTTCGAACTGAGTTAATTAAAAGCTATGCAACTTATCGAATTTACCTCAAATAAGGAAAACTAGATAAAAAGAGGGAGTAAAAAAGATAAAATAGTTGAGGCAATAAGAGAATTATTGGAAGAAGGAAAGAACGAGATAAAGGAGTAGCACTGGGTTTATGGCAGTTTAAGGATGAAAATATGCAGTATGATAGAAAATAAGTAATCCTGGAAAAAGAATGGATAAGAATGAACATCATATGACAAGATCACAATATCTAGACTGCAGGGCATGGCAGAATGGCTAACACCACAGAATTTATCATGAAGTCATTGGCCAGGATTGTAAGATAATGTTAAAAGTCATAGGAAGAATTACAATATAGGTCAAGGGACGAAAACGGCTAAACATGTATTCTACAGATTATGGAAGTCGAATAAAGCTCTCAGACTACTCTGGAAAACAATTATTATAGATTTTGTCATAGACTTATTCCAATCAGCAGGATACGATAGCATTTTGATTGTGGTAGATTGCCTGATGAAAATGAGCCACCTTGACCCTGTCAAACAAGATACGACAATGAAGCCCTTTATCAGAACATTCTTCTAAAAAATTTTCCCATTGCACGTGTTTCTGAAAAACATAATTATGGATTGAGGAACACTATTCACATGAGGACAATGGAAAAAAATAATAGGAGAAAGGGAATACAGAACTGACTGAGTACTGCATTTCACCTGCAGACTAAAGGACAAACAAAACAGGTAAATACAATACTCGAACAATACCTATGTGCAAACGTCAGCTATTAACTAGAGCATTGGTACAAACTATTGCTAATGGCCAAGTTCAAATAGAACAATAGAAAACAAGAAAAGATAAGTACAACAAATCACACGACAAATCATAGGACAAGTGGGACGATTTTGGATAAGGCAGATCTGAAACAATTAGTTAACATGTTATGATACAAAGTCAATTCTGTGTTAAACTTACCAGGATCTGATACCTAGGAACCACCCTAAGTAGGGTAACCCCACTCGGAATTAGAATCTCTGAACTCCAACACCGCCCTCTGGTCCTCTTATGAGACTGACACATCATCATATATACTTATCTCAATTGCATACTGTAACTATAGTACCACAGAATTCAAGGTGTGGGAGTAATACCATATACATCACAGCCATCCATCTGACTGGATCCTGTTTGTTGGATATTCTCTAAACTGCTGAGACATTCAGGCTTCTTTAAAATGTTGAACACTAGCCTATTAGAGTAGTCAGGAGCAAATCTGCATAGCATATCTCTTTTTCATCACCGCCATGCTGAGGAGTCCTGATTTTGTGCAATTCTGAGAACTATGTCACTTGACTAAGACAAAGTTTTTCATATCACGGTTGCTCAAATAGGCTAGTGTTCAACATTTTAAATGGGCCTAAATGTCTTGGTAGTTGAGAGAATATAAGAGGGGACCTGTGGCTAGGTCTGAGAAGTGGAAGGAAGTGAATCTGTCAACTACTCAGAGAGTTACCAGGCTACAAAGATGTGATATTTTTGGTAGAAGCTGTAAGTAATGGGACATTTTTGTACAGAGAGATGGTATCAAATGTTGGAGGATCTCTACAAGAAACCAATATATTTGCATGTGCCCTATGATAAGTAGAAGAGTTTAGAGCTCCAGGAAACACTACTACAGAAGCCAATAGACTTCATGGAGTATTACAACTGGGTCCAGGAATGTGTTGTAGTTGTGAGAATGATTCCCAGATACTAAAGAAAACAACGAAGAACCGAATACCCAGAGCAACCAAGAGTTGCTGGCCAAGGGAATATCTGTCGATCTAGTAGAATGGCTATCTACAAATTAGTAGCAAGCTATTCGGAAGATATCTATTGGTTGGATCAGGAGCTATGAAGATTTAAAGTTGGTGATCTAGAAAGGTTGATTTTATGACTACCTCTGCAGATACAACCCACAGATAAAGCAGATTATTTCATTGAGATTGGAGAAGACTAGGGCCAACTGAGTTTGATTTAAGAACTAGGCTGCAAGTCTAAAGACTCTAAAGATCAGATAATTACTATTGATAACAATGTAGCTCCTAATCAGCAAAATAGTAATTACTAAAAAGGGTGTGGTGGTTTTCAGGGTCTCCCGGTATTTGCACTTTAGAGGAATACTAGACGTTGTAAGTTATATTATAACAGGAAAGGTACATAGTTTGTATGATAGATAAATGTAGTCGGCAAACACTTAGACATAAAATATGAATATTAAAGTGTCTTCCAAGCCTTTAAACATCATCAAGCAATGGAGAAGAGACCATAACAATATAATATTGATTATAAGATTCTACTCTACTTTATTTATTTTACTTTACTCTTAGTAGTCATAAACGAAATAAGTGTTCTCAAGCATTTCTAGACAATGTCCCTCTACAGAAACAAATATTAGTTGGTCCAGAGAACTCTGAGTCTATACAGGATACCTCTACCTAATATTATGCTCAGCAATGGCCAAAAGAATATTACAACAAACACAGAAGACCCAAGCCAAACCTAAAATCAGGAGTTATTGTGTGGTTATTACCATCCAATATCAAGACCAACTGACTATCCAAGAAATTAGACTACTGAGAAATCAAACACATTCAGATATAGTAAAGAGTAGGAGATCAAGCTTAAAAACTCGATCTCACTTCCTCGATGCAAATCTACAAAAGGTTCTACCACTGACTCCTTGGAATATACAATGACTACAAATTCTCCTCACAATTGACACTACCTTCTCCACAGCTTGTAACAATTCCCCTTCGAATAGTTAGTTTTTCACAACGGGGAACAATATTTCTCTTCTTCTCTTTATTTTTGCTGTATGATAGCTTTTATACCTATGCTTACATTACTGATAGTACAAGACCTATGTTCTATCTGTAATACCAATCCTAAGCTTTCTCTAACTCTATCTCCTGTAGAGTATTCTCATTGTAATAGTAGTAAAGATCATAATAATAATAAAGAGCATGAAGTTGTTTTATATTCATTAAAATGATAAGTAGGAAAAGTACTTAGAATTCAATCTAGATTTATTTAAACTCATATTGTCAACTCTGGTATATGATGTGCCTCCACTGGCACAGAAATATCGCTTACTGGTATACCACTAACTCTGAGGAAACTAAGTCTATAGTCTTACACCTACTATCCTGGAGTCATGCCCGCAGGAGAACTAATTATAAGACTATCAAACAACCCAGCACCCTCCATGGTATTAGTCTGTAGCCCTTCTAGTATGAAACCAACTAGTACTAAGTGTAGCTGAATGTGAAGAGAAGACTAACCTGACCAAGTTCCCTGTCCCAAACCTATCAAACACTACCAACTAGTCTAAATACTATCCTACAATACCTCTATCATGGGGAAAACTAAAACAATCTAACTCCACAGGTGGTGCAATAGCAGGAAGGAGGCAACTCACCTGTCTATCTCTCATATCTGCATGCCAGGTCATAGACTCTATGAACCTAATTTGGCAGTTACCTCTGAAGAGTGTACCAGTGAGGAGGACTTGTACATGCTACCCCTAACAAAAATCCAGCACAAACAAAGAAAAGATATAGAGGTGGTGACAGAGTAAGATGGTCAGTAGTGCCTATTATCCACTAGTAGTACCATGCCTCCACCTGCGATACCTGTAGCTAAACTAAAGAAACCAAACAAACTCCACAAAGCCTAGCATGCAAGAACCAAACAAGTCCAACCAGGTAGTCACAATCCACTATCTGCATGGGTGGCCATCAGCCAGCCAGTCCATCAGGAAGCATTATAGCACTCAGTAGCTTAACTTCAACAGCCAAATCTGTCCAGAAACACTTAATTAAACCTCACCTAACCTGATGCAGGCCTGACCAGTACTCGCAGATACTCCTCTTCTACTAATCACCCACCCCCAAGTACCCCATGCCAGACACTGCAGGACCCATTGAGGCCCCTCTGCCTCTCAGATAGATCAACCGTCGGACAGTCACAGGACAGCTTATATCTAACCCCACTGGATAACCATGGCTCTTGGCTATACTGACAGAGCTCCCACCCTCGACAATGAACAGCCAAGAAGGACCAACTAGATACAGCCAGGAGCCACATAAAAGACAGCAGGAATACACGAAGGTACCAGTATAAGCTATACCGTCTGACACAGCAAAATCAAGGCCCAACCAAGCTGGGAAGAATGTCAGGCAGGATCATCTGTAGACAGCCCTGCAGGTCCAGCAAGAGTCTGGAACTGAACAATGGGTAAGAGGCACCCTCAACCAATGCCACAGGAAGGGGGAGGGCAAATGAACAGAAGCAGACAAATAGAAGGTAGGTCCTACTTGTAATGGATGAAGCCGCCAACCATAATTCACAACTGAATCACTCCAATGCACAGATATCGCGAGTGTCTGGCAGCCAATCATTCCACCCCATCTCAGGCTGTCACAAAAAATCACACCAGGGGGTAAATATTTTAGGAGTCAAAGCCACCCCCACTGAAGCGAGGAGGAAATACTTGACTGAAGCAGCATAAATGCTACAAAGATAAAGTCTTCAAGAGAACAGTGATAAACAACACTGCAGGATTCTAACCATAGAAATATGTAGTAATAAGGAGAGGCTGGGTGGGTACTATCTTGCTACTGGAGAAATGATGTGGCCAGTACGACCAGTGGAGACATGGGAAGGTAATCAGGTGAACCCATGGGTGTTTTCTATCAAGAGAACTAAGAACTCTGTTAAAACCAAACAGGAAATATGAGCCAGTCCAAAGAACAACACGGATGATCCCGCCAAATACAATGTTCAATCCCCCTAATCGAACTCGAAACTTAGGAGTAGAAGAGAGACAGGAAACTGAAGACATTTTACCTAAAGGGGCTCGTAAACCACTATGATGAAAGGCTTGAAGTGTGAGCATTATGAGATAACCAGCAGGTGACGACACTGTACAAATAAGTAATGTACAACACAATCACAAATACCGACAGTCTCAACACCAGAGACCTCTAGCACTATTGAGCGAACTCTGATATCTTCCCCAGAATCTAGGACAATGAAAATCATTGTGGGTGATCAAAGAATGCTACCAAGGTGGAGCCAAGGCAAGGACGAGGAAAGTATTTAGAAGTCAATTGTCACGAATGTGGCTTGGCAAGGAAAAGGTTTTCATGTGATGCATGATTATGAGTTATAGGTATATTATTGTTTCGCGCGTATGACTCATTCGGGTCATATGACTTGTTATGTTAGGATTTGTTATATTTCACATATGACTTGAATATGGGTCATGGAATGTGCACCTACCGAGTGTGCCATCCCAGTATACCTTGCGGGTATGCCTTGTGCATATGGTTTATGTTTGGTACGTGATCTCATTATGAGGTCATAGGGTTTGGGCATGTTACTACTTGGGATCATATGACTTATTTATTGCATGATGATTGGTTTATGAGTTTTCACATATGACCTTGCTACAAGGTCATGTGTTTTGAGATTATGGCCACCCTGATCATATGATTTGTTTGTTATGATTTGGTTTTGCACAAGTGACCACTTTGGATCACATGACTTGGAGCAGGAAGAACACTATATAAGAAGGCCAGTACGGCCAAGGAGGATAGGTTCTTCATGCTTTGTTCTAAGTACTTTTCCTCCTCCTTGCTTACACTTCAACTTGCAGCATTTCTTTCACAACCTCGATGGGCTTTGATGCTGGAGATTCTGGGGGAGATATCTAAGTTAGCTCAGTAGCTCCTGGGGTTCCTCTGTATTGAGGTATGTTTGCGTTATATCACAGATTACTTGTTTGCACTGTTTCATCGCTTGCTGGTTATCTCACCATGCTGGCACTTCGAGCACTTCAACACGGTCGCTTATGAGCCCCTTTTGGTAAAATGCCTACGGCTTCCTATCTATTATCTACTTGCAGGTTTTGCGTTCAATTGGGGAGGATAGAATATTGTATTTAGAGAGATCACCTGTGTCGTTCTTTGGGTCAGCTCATGTTTGTTGAGTTTAATACAGTTCTTAGTTCTCACGATACAAAACGTCCTTGGGATAGACTGATGATCTTCCCAGGCCTCAACATATTGTACTGGCTGCATCAATCCCCAGGTGGCAGGGTGGTACCTGTCTGGCCCCTTCTTGTTACTTTACGTTTCTATGGTCAGAATCCTATAATGTTGTTTATTACCGTTTCCTTCAAGTTTTATCCTTGTGGCATTTACCATGATTTAGTTAGGTGTCACCTCCTCACTTTGGTGGGGATGGCTTTAACCCTGAAATATTATACCCTATGGGTGGCTGTGGTTGTTGCCTGAGGTGGTGTGGGACAATTGGCTGCCAGACACTTGCGTTGTCTGCGTGTTTGGGTGGTTTGGTTATAGATTGTAGCTGGCGGCTTCACCAATTACAAGTAGGACCTATCTTCTGTTTTTCTGCTTCTCTCTGCATGTTCTCCTCCTTCCTGTCGCTTTGGTTGGGGGTACTTCTTGCCTGTCATGTGGTCTGTACTTGTTTCTGGACTGGTAGAGTGGGCGGCTTTGGCTAGCTCTGCTGACCATTTTCCAACTTGGTTGACCTTCTGTTCAGCTAGGTTCAATAGTATGGCTAGTGCCGGGGCCTTTAGGTATTGGTGCTACCTCTTTTGTAGCTCCCGGCTATAGCAGGTAGGCTCCCCTCAGCAATACAATATTGGGGGTTAGGCCTCTGTTTATGTGGCCAAGACTAGTGGCTGCCTATAGGACTAAGTATAAGCTGTTGTGTAGCTATTGGATGGTTGATCTGTCTGAAGGGCTGAGGGGGCTCGATAGGCTCTGTTATATCAGATATGTGGGACTTGGAGGGGGCTGATTGGGGGGGGAGAGGCATCTGCGAGTACCGGTCGAGACTGCATCAGGTTGGGCGAGGTCTAATTAAGTATTTCTAGTCTGGGTTGGACTGTTGGGTGTGGCTACTGAGTGCTGCAAAGCTCCCTGATGGGCTGGCTAGCTGATAGCCAGTGGTGCGGATAGTGGGTTGCAACCACCTGGTTGGACTTGTTTTGGTCTTGCATGTTGGGTTTTGTTGAGTTTGTTTGGTTTCTTTGGTTTGGTTCTGGGTATGTCAGGAGGAGGCAAGATACTATGGGTGGGAGATAGGCCCCACTGACCTTCTTAGTCTGTCACTACCTCTATGTGTTTCCTTTATTTATGTTATTTTATGTGGGAAACAGGCAGCAGGTATAGGTCCTCCTCACTGGTATTCTCTTTAGAGGCAACTGGCAAAGTAGGCTCATAGGGTCAATGTCCTAGCATAGGGGCGCGAGAGGTAGACATGTTAGTTGCCTCCTCCCTACTATTGTATCACCTGCAGGTTTAGTTTGTTTTTTTGTTGGTTTTTTATTGTAATAGAGGTTTCACGAGAAAGTATTTAAGCTAGGTGGTAGTGTTTTTATGTTTGTTGGATGAGGAACCTCATTGGGTTGGTTTTTTGCTTGGCTTCCGCTACACTTCGTACTTGTTAGCTTCATATCAGAGGGGCTACAAACATGAACAGGGGCAGGCACTGGGTTGTTTGATGGTCTTGTAATTAGTTCTTATGCAGACATGACTCGAGAATGGTAGGTGCTGGGCCATAGACTTAGTTAGCTTGGAATTAGTGGCATACCGGTTGGTGGTATCCCTGTACTGGAAGGGGCTTATCGTATGCCAGTATTGGTAGTATGAGTTTACATAAAATTAGATTGACTTCTAAGTACTTTTCCTACTTATTACTATAATGAATATAAAACACCTTTACACTCTTGATCATTATCACAACCTTTATTATTATTACACTAAGAGAGCTCTTCACGAAGAAGAGTTAGAGAAAGCTTACAATAGGAGTTTTCGATAGGAGACAAAGGTCTTGTATTATCGGTAATGTAGGTCACGGCCTAGAACAAGTGCAAGACTAAGAAGAAGAAGAAGTGAAGTATCATTCCCTATTGTCAAGAACAAACCATTTGAAGGGGTATTGTTACATCAATCTAATTATTTAAACTGGTACCATTAATTCTGATATATGAAGTGCCCTAGGGCTGGGCCCACAGGTTAGTATAACTCAGATACTACTAACTCTGAACAAACTAAAGCTCTAACTCCATACTACAAACATGCCAGTGTATTAGGAATACTGGAATCCGATACCCAGGAATCACTCAAAGTAGGATAACCTTACCCAGAATCAGAATCTCTGGTCTCCAATACCCCCTCTGGCCCCCTTACTAGGCCTGTAGGTCATCATACATATCAATCACAGTTGAGTCCTGTGACTATAATACCACAGAATTGAAGGTGTCAGAATAACACCGTATATATCACCATCATCTTTCTGACTGGATTCTGCTCGCAAGATATATGGGTGGAGACCTTCGGCTATGTCTAAGAAGTAGAACAGAGTAAGTCCGTCAACTACTCAGAAATCTACTAGGCTTCAAAGATGTGATAACTTTGGCATAGGCTGTAAGTAACGGGACAACTCTATACAAAAAGATGTTATTGAATAGTAAAGAATTTCAGCAAGAGACCAATATGTTCACACCCACTCTACAATGTCTTGAAGAGTCTAGACCTCTGAGAAACACTACTATAGAAGTTATTAGACTTCATGAAGTGTTGCAACCAGGTTTCAGAATACATTATAGTTATGAAGACAACTTCTAATACAACAACAGGAATTGAAATCCTGTTACCCAGAGCAACCAAGTATTGCCGACTGAGGGATTATTTGTAAATCTAGTGGAATAGCTTTCTGCAAATTAGTAGGAAGTTCTACAAATGATATCTATTAATTGGGGAAGATGTTATAGAGGTTTAAAGTCAGGCGACCAAAAAAGGTTTGTAATTACGACTACTTTCTGTAACCGGTACGGGTACTTGGTTTGTTTTAAGTATCATTTGATACTTGGTTTTGTTTTATGTTTTGTTTTAAGTATCGTTTGATACTTGATTTTGTTTTATGTTTTGTTTTAAGTATTGTTTGATACTTAAGGAGTTGTACCAAAGTGTATCGATTGATACCTTTGATTAGTTTCGTTCATGCTAGACATGAACAGATTTGTGTATTTAAAGACCGCCTGTTTCAACGATAGAAAAGGCAGAGTTTGACAGACAGTATTTCAATATACTTGGTTGAACGTTTACTTCTTGTTCCCCAGTACACCCTCGAAGCCTCCATTAGTTCTCAGCTCTCGCCTCCTCTCAGGAAGAGCAGGCAACCTGCCAACTATCGTACCTATTACCGAAAACGTGATTAGCACCCTGTGAATACGTTACATTTTTTTAACCTCAGCAAGTGGTTAAGAACCTGTCCCCAGATTTAGGCCTGATCAACCTATCGATATCCACCTCAAAACGCTAGCGGAGAGAAGCGGCAGAATCACGGCACATTCGGCTTCATCTCAAACCCAAGATAGAGTCTTTGACGACCAGGAGTGGGAAGCAGATCCCACGGCAAGACCTTACAAGAAAGAAACAACCCAGGCGCTCTGCTAAAGAGCCGGGCGATCGTGCAAACACGGAAGATACATAACCTCCAGGAGAATTCCACTCTACTCCAGCAATGAAGCCTCCCATTGAACCTCCAACCGACCCCGAGTCCAGTAACGAATCAGATATGGCCAGCGCAGGAGGAGGGCCTTCTGGAGGAGGAATATCTCGGGCTAGGCCTGAAGAAGAGGAGGTACCCGCAGCATTTGAACCCCCTAAATTTAAACTCCATCTCCCAGCAAAGTTCACAGGAGAAGGAAAAGACCTCAAACCTGAAGCCTTTGACCGATAGGCGACAGAGCTCTCACACTTCCTACTCTTACAAGGAAAGGATGTGGAAGACCCTACAACCTGACTTATCATTAGATAATTCTGCGAAGGAAAGGCAACCGACGCATACTACCAATTCTATAAGGATTTCGGTGGAAATGTAAGATTAAGAGGAACTAGAGTTCTCGATTACCTGAAAGGACGATTCCAATCCTCAATAACCAACGAACTCCTATACAACAAATTCAACCTGCTCCAGCAAGTTAACGGAACACATGTCAAGTGAATCACCGATGTAGCTACGGACCTGATGATGTATAAGGACTGAATGGAGAGAGGAAGTATCTCCAAATACATCCTAAAGCGACGATTCTATGACACTATGCACCCTACCCTCCGGCGAGAAGTAGAACCTCTCGAGGAAGACGGCGATGATATTGCAGGAATAATTGCAAGAGCAGAACGAAAAGACCCCATTCTCCATGAGACCAAGGCCTACAAAACACAGACACCCTGTAGTAGGCATAGTCAGCCACGGCACAAGGTCTCCAGCAACTCTGAAGATGATACTCCACGGGTCTTCAAGAAGAAAACAAAATCCTCCAAAGAATCGAGATGACGAAAAGGGGAGTGTTTTGAATGTGGACAAACAGGACACATGGTAAGGAACTGTCCTACGAAGAAAGTGAAAGGAAAGGCAATTAAGCAAGAGGCAGCAGCCAACAACGTTGAAAGCAATAATATCCAATCCAGCGAATATGAAGAGGTCTATATCGGATATATCGATGTGGAATGCAACAGTGTTCGACCTCCAGCTACATTCAAAGCACACACCGCCCTGGAAGGTACTATCCTGATCAATGGTAAAAAGGCTCGAGTCCTATTCGACACTGGCACAATCAGAAGAGATATGATCAGCAATGCCTTTGTCTCTGTCCATGGACTCCCAACTCGAGACCTTAACCAACCCATACCAGTCAATATGGCAGTAAAAGGATCACGATCTACAAGCCATAAAACCTGTAGTGTGACCATTCGACTTGGTTCTGCAATCTTACCCTCCCAGGAAATGCTGGTTGGAAACTTTGCCAAATACGATGCCTTAATAGGCATGCCATTCCTGAACCGCCACAAAGCTATAATCAGGTGTGGGGAATCAACCATCGATTTCCCAGATCAGAAGGTCAGAGTCTCATGCAAACCGACAAGTGGAGAATACCGAGCCGCAGTCTTTAAGACAACAACCTAACGCCAATTGGATGAATACTCTGATGTTTTCCCAAATCAGATTCCCGAAGAACTACCACCTATGAGAGAAGTGAACCATCACATTCGCCTCTGAGACCCCTTAAATCTTAAAAACCAACCCACCTACTCTATTCCTGACGCATACAAAGGTCCACTTTGTGATTTGATCAACCAACAACAAAGAAGAGGAGTCATCTACCGGGCAGAAGCCCCAGGTGCCGCTGCTATGTTTGTTCAACCCAAAGCAGATGGCAAAAGAATCCGTCCCTTGGTTGATCTGTGCCACAGTCTGTGAAGCAACTTCCCAACGCCTATTGGATGAATACTCTGATATTTTCCCCAATCAGATCCCAGAAGAACTACCACCTATGAGGGGAATAACCCACCATATCTGCCTACAAGACTCCTTTAATTCAAGAACCAACTAACTTACTCTATCCCTGATAGATATAAATATCGAGTATGCAATTGGAGAAACCAGAACCAAAGAAGAGGAATCCTCTACCAAGCAGAAGCACAAGGTGCTACACTAATGTTTGTACAGCTCAAAGTAGATGGCAAAAGAATCCACCCCCTGGTTGACCTAACAGTAAAGAATGAAAATACAGTTATGGACAGTTCTGCTATCTCAAACCAGATCCAGATTTTGAATGCAGTAGGATGGGCAAGATTCCAAAGCAAGATTGACCTAAGCGATGCCTATTTCCAGATAAGGTTAGACCCAGAGAGTGAACACTATAACAGTTTCGAGACACCCTTCAGAAGTTTCATTAGTCATGTCATTCTACAAGGAGACATGAATGCACCCGCCACCTTCATACGCATTATGGAAAACTTACTAAGTGAATTCCTCCACCATTTCATATGGGTTTATATTGATAATATCCTCATTTTCTCAAACTCAGAGAAAGAACATGCAGACTCTATAGGTTTAGTGTGTACCAAGCTAATGGAAGCTGAATTTTATACTAGCCAAAATAAATCTATTATATTTGCCGATAAACTTGAGATCCTGGGACATGTAATAGATGATGAAGGAATACATGCTGCCCCTAAAAAGATTACCTATTTAACACAATAGACACCTCCTCGAAATCAAAAACAACTAATGTGGTTTCTAAAACTAGTCAATTACATCTTAAAGATTCTACCACATCATGCCACAGTAACTGCACCTCACCGACCTTACCGGCAATACAGAATTTGTTTGAACCCACACTCCTGACCAAGCCTTTACCAACATTAAGGAATTAATCAAGAACGCCAATGCTATATGACCTATCGACTACAATAAATCAGAATCAATCTGACTGATTACTGCTACTTCGGATGTTGGAGTTGGAGCATGGGTTGGCCAAGAACCTTCGCATGAAATAGCAAAACTAGCAGTGTTGCACAACAGGAAGTTCACTAATTCTCAAATGAACTATAGAACAAGAGACAAGGAAGCGCTTGCAGTAATCGATGCGCTTGCCACTTTCAGCCACATCTTGATGGGCAATACCTTCACTAGTATTACTGACTACCAACCCCTTACTAATTTGAAAACTGAAAAAGTTCCCTGCCAGAGATGAACCCGATAGAGAGGAGAAATCGGTGAATAGGATACAAAAGTCATCTACACCCCTGGAGGAACCAACTATTTAGCTGATGTACTATCCCACATTTATGAGAACCAGACACTTCTGGATCCCCCTCTTGTGTATGACCTTACAAGACAAAGTGAAGATAGCCCTGATAACAACTCCAATGAATAAGAATCAATGTTCACTAGTGCCAGCACCACCCCTCTCCCTGTTCCTTTCTCTTATATTATGTATAGGGCAGCTGGAACAGAACGTGGAAAAGAAATCATTAATGAATGGAAAGATAATTGCACCCTCCGCAGTACACCTCCTCATCGGCTTGAACAAAGCAGACTCCACTGGTCCCACTGTTGTCACGATACCTGTCCCTTTCACTAGACTGAAATTAAATTCAGCAACAAATATCAGTGACTATACTATACCTCTGCTGAAGATTCCAAAAGCACCAGCTTAGACACTGTAGAAGAAGAAAAACAATAAATGATGGACAACATCAATGATGGATTGATCCAACCACCCATTACTCTTAACCCTACTCCAAAAGACACCAATGTCTTGAACCACGCGAAGAAGCAGCATCCTTCTTAGATGTAACATCCTACCTACAATTAGTGCCTCTATCCCCATCCTCCAAAATAGATTTATGACCACTATTTGGTGGACCCTTGTGAGTATACAATAATGAAAATATCGTCTCTATCATACTACCTACAATTTCTGAACATCGCCAACAACTCTATGAAATCTTTGAAGAAGAGGAAGACCTTATTGAATCGACGAGAGGATCTCTCATTGAGGATGGGCAAGATGTTAGATCAACTATGGAGGAATTGACCTCCTCTTTTCGAAGCCTGATGATAGTAGGATACTGCTATGACTCAATCTATTTCAAAGCTATGGACAGCTCTAGACATAGAGATTTCTCCTCCTATAACATATCCAACGGAATGGTCGATACCAGCGCTTGCTATGGTGAACATTGTTTATACATCCCAAAGGGCTACATGTTCAATAGCATGATTATTAGGGAATATGTCATTACAGAAATCCACAACAAAGAACACTACAGTGCTGACCGCAATCTCCAATAAGTCTCAGAATATATTTACTGGCTTGAAATACGAAAGGACATCCGCAATTTCTTCGAACTATGTGAATCCTGAAAGGCAAATAAGGAACGAACATAACTACCCGAAGGGAAAGCCCAGATACTCCAGTTAGCTTATGAGATATTTGAATCATTTGCTATCGACTTCGCAGGACTATTCAATAAGTCCACCGGTTATGACACCATCTTGGTAGCTGTTGATCGATTTTCCGGATAAACATAGCTTATACCAATGAAAGTCACCAACTCCTCCACAGACACCTGAAATAATCTCTAACGATACCTATTTACCTCTCATGGATACCCATTATCTATTGTCAGTAATGCTGATCCCCATTTCACAGCTAGATTTTGGAAACAAACTTTGACTTCTCCAGGAATCAACCACATTATGTCTGCTCCCAGACATCGTGAGACTAATGGCCAAGCTGAGCGAAAGATCCATGAAGTCAAGACCAGAATTCGGAACATGATCAATGAAAGACAGACCAACTGGAAACTCGCGCTTACGGTACTCACTGTATATATCAATGCCAGATATTCAAATACCATAGGAATGTCTCCATACAAGACAATCTTCAGCTACCAATACCCTCTCCTCCCAATAATCCTATTCAAGAACTCCTTTATTCCTGCCTTGGATGATCACTTAAACTGTAATTAAGCTATCCAGAATGATGCTTTCCAAGCTGTTTAAGCAACACAATTCTGAAGTACCACTACTGCCCAAAGGTGACGACTCAAACATATACCTATTCCACCCAGTGACATGCTTATAGCTATGGAAACATGTTTATTACCAATATTGGATGCAGCAAGAAACTACAACTACAATAGCAAGGACCTGTCAAGGTCTTATGCTTTGATGAGCATACAGAAAGCTATTCTATCCAGATGGACAAAGGCATGTACTGCCACTATACAGCCATTTTCCATGCATCTGGTGTCAAAGACTTCCACCCTAAAAACGACTCTAAGTTCTCTGGAAGAACCCACTCTCAACTAGCACCCATTATCATCGAGAAGAAAGATGAATGGAAAGTTGAAGAAATCCGAGACCACTGCCTTTGGCATGGAATTAATCAGTTCCTGGTCCAATGGAAAGGTTACCCAACAAGCAAAAACAGTTGAGAACTACTGAAAGAGCTGGAACACGCTATGGACATGGTGAAGAAGTAGTAGGAAGACAACATGCTAAATGATTCTCTACCACTCACGATTAATTACATCTCGATATGCTGGAGACTAACTATATAACATGTTCGCAAGGTGCTAAACACATTATCGGTAATAGATACGATAGTTGGCAGGTGGCCTGCTCTTCCAGAGAGGAGGCAAGAGCTGGGAACTAAAGGAGGCTTCGAGAGTGTACGGAGGAACAAAGAAGTAACCATTCAACCAAGTATATTGAAATACTGTGTGTCGAAGTCTGCCTTTTCC
>NW_003298801.1:132525-146546 GCF_000151645.1 Tuber melanosporum | reverse complement strand
TACTTAAAGAGTTTGGCCAAAGTGTATCGATTGATACCTTTGATTAGTTTCATTCATGCTCGACATGAACAGATTTGTGTATGTAAAGACTGCCTGTTTCAACGATAGAAAAGGAAGACTTCGACAGACAGTATTTCAATATACTTGGTTGAACGGTTACTTCTTTGTTCCCCAGTACACCCTCGAAGTCTCCTTTAGTTCTCAGCTCTCGCCTCCTCTCAGGAAGAGCAGGCCACCTGCCAACTATTGTTTTTATTCCCGATAACGTGATTAGCACCTTGCGAACACGTTACATTTTTTTACCCTCAGCAAGTGGTTAAGAACCTGTCCCTGGATTTAGGCCTGATCAACCTATCGAGATCCACCTCAGAATGCTAGTGGAGAGAAGCGGCAGAATCATGGCACATTCAGCTTCATCTCAAACCCAAGATAGAGTCTTTGACGACTAGGAGTGGGAAGCAAATCCCATGGCAAGACCTTACAAGAAAGAAACAACCCCGGTGCTCTGCTAAAGAGCTGGGCGATCCTGCAAACACAGAAGATACACAACCTCCAGGAGAATTCCCTTCTACTCCAGTAAAAAAGCCTCCCATTGAACCTGCAATTGACCTCGAGTCCAGTAGCAAATCAGACATGCCTAGCACAGGAGGAGGGCCTTCTGGAGAAGGAAAATCTCTGCCTAGGCTTGAAGAAGAGGAGGTACCCGCAGTATTTGAACCCCCTAAGCTTAAACTCCACCTTCCAGCGAAGTTCACAGGAGAAGGAAAAGACCTCAAACCTGAAGCCTTTGACCGATAGGCGACGGAACTCTCACACTTACTACTCTTACAAGGAAAAGATGTGGAAGACCCTACAACCCGACTTATCATTGGATCATTCTGCGAAGGAAAGGCAACCGACGCATACCACTAATGCTATAAGGAATATGGTGGGAATGTAAGATTAAGAGGAACTACAGTTCTCGATTACCTGAAAGGACGTTTCCAATCCTCTATAACCAACGACCTCCTATACAACAAATTCAACTAGCTCCAGCAAGTTAACGGAACGCATGTCAAGCGAATCACCGATGTGGCTACGGACCTGATAATGTATAAGGACCGAATGGAGAGAGGAAGTATCTCTAAGTACATCCTGAAGCGACGATTCTACGACACTATGCACCCTACCCTCCGGCGAGAAGTAGAACCTCTCGAGGAAGACGGCGATGATATTGCAGTAATAATTGCAAGAGCAGAACGAAAGGACGCCGTTCTCCATGAAACCAAGGCCTACAAAACACAAACACCCTCTAGTAGGCATAGCTAGCCATGGCACAAGGCCTCCAGCAACTCTGAAGACGATACCCGACGGGTTTTCAAGAAGAAAACAAAATCCTCTAAAGAATTGAGACACCAGCAAGGAGAATAGTTTAAATGTGGAAAAACAGGATATCAGGCAAGAAACTGCCCTACGAAGAAGAGGAAAGGAAAGGCAATTAAGCAAGAACCATCGGCCAACAATGTTGAGAGCGATAGTGATGATACCAAATCCAGTGAATATGAAGAGACCCATATCGGATATATCGATGTGGAATGCAACAGTGTTCGACCTCCTGCTACATTCAAAGCACACACCGCTCTGGAAGGTACTATCCTGATCAATGGTAAAAGGGATCGAGTCCTATTCGACACTGGCGCCATCGGAAGAGATATGATCAGTAATGCCTTTGCCTCTGTCCATGGACTCCCAACTCGAGACCTTAACCAACCCATACCAGTAAATATGGCAGTAAAGGGATCACGATCCACAAGCCATAAAACCTGTAGTGCGACTATTTGACTTGGTTCTGCAGTCATACCCCTCCAGGAAATGCTGGTTAGAAATTTATCCAAATAGGATGTCCTAATAGGAATGCCATTCCTGAACCGCCACAAAGCTATAATCAGGTGTGGTGACTCAACCATCGATTTCCCAGATCAGAAGGTCAGAGTCTCATGCCAGCCAACAAGCGGAGAATACTGAGCTGCAGTCTGTGAAGCAACTGCCCAATGACTATTGGATGAATACTCTGATGTTTTCCCTGATCAAATACCCGAAGAACTACCGCCTATGAGAGAGGTGAACCACCACATTCACCTCCGAGACCCCTCTAATCTCAAAAACCAACCCTCCTACTCAATTCCTGTCGCATACAAAAGCCCACTTTCTGATTAGATCAACCAACAACAAAGAAGGGGAGTTATCTACCGGGCAGAAGCCCCAGGAGCCGCTCCAATGTTTTTTCAGCCCAAAGCAGATGGCAAAAGAATCCGCCTCTTGGTTGACCTCAAGCTACGGAACGAAAACACGGTTATGGACAGCTCCACTATTCCAAACCAAACCCAGATCCTAAATGCAGTTGGACGAGCTAGATTCCGAAGCAAGATTGACCTACGCCATGCCTACTTCCAAACAAGGTTAGACCCAGAAAGCGAACGCTACAATAGTTTCAAAACACCCTTTGGAAGTTTTATTAGCCGAGTTATGTTACAAGGTGATATGAATGTGCCCGCCACCTTTATGCGAATTATGAAAAACCTCCTGAGCGAATACCTCCACCATTTTGTTTGGGTCTACATTGATGATATTCTCATGTTCTCAAACACTGAAATAGAATACGCCTACCACATAGGTTTGGTCTGTACCAAACTAAGGGAAGATAAATTCTACGCTAGCAGAAACAAATCAATCCTGTTTGCCGATAAACTCGATATCCTAGGGCATGTTATAGATGATGAAGGAATATATGCAGCCCCTGGAAAAATAGCCTGTTTAATGGAATGGTTGACACCCCGGAATCAAAAGGAACTCATGCGATTCCTAGGACTAGTCAACTATATTTCTCAGTTCCTACCACACCACGCCACTGTGACAGCGCCGCTCACAGACCTTACCGGCAATGCAGAATTCGTCTGGACCCACACTCATGACCAAGCCTTTACCAATATCAAGGAGTTGATTAAAAACGCCAATGTTATTCAACCTATCGACTATAGTAAACCAGAACCAATATGGCTGATTACTGATGCATCAGATGTTGGAGTTGGAGCATGGGTTGGACAAGGGGCCTCCCAGGAAATGGCGAGACTGGCGGCATTACACAGCAGGAAGTTCACTAACTCACAGATGAACTATGGAATAACAGACAAGGAAGCCCTTGCCGTGATTGATGCTCTCGCCGCTTTCAACCACATCCTGATAGGCAATACCTTCACTATTGTCACCGACCACCAACCTCTCACTAATCTAAAAACAGAAAGAATACCAGGAAGGAGAAGAACAAGATGGATAGGCGAAAGCAGTAAATATGATGCAAAATTCATCTATACCCCTGGAAGAATGAACTATTTAGCTGATGCTCTCTCCCGCCTATATGAGAATCAAGACCTCGCAAATCCTCCTCTTGTTCATGATCACACAAGACAAAGCGAAGATAGCCCTGACGACACCTCCTATGAACAAGAACCATCGATGGCTACTGCCAGCTTTGCCGCTCCCTCCAATCCTTTCTCTTACACCATGTACAGTGCTGCCGGAACTGAACGTGGAAGGGACATTGACGCAGAATGGAAAGACAATTGCATGCTCCGCAGCGCACCTCCTCACGAACTTGAACAAAGCGGACTCCACTGGTCCTACTGTTATCACGACACCTGCCCTTTACACCAGACTGAGATTAAGTTCGGCAACAGATACCAGCGACCATACGATATGCCTGCTGACAATTCCAAAGACACCAGCTTCGACACCGCAGAAGGAGCAGAAGAGATGATCGATGAAAATGAATCAACCCAATCTCTTCATATCCTTAAGTCTCTACCCCAAACACGATACCAAGGTCTTGAAGAACTCGAACAAGCAGCAGCCTACGTGGATGCAATATCCTATTTACCCCCCCCACAGTCAGCCCCACTATCCTCTCCTCCCATAATCGATTCACGACCACTATATGGTGGACCCTTACGAGTATACAACAATGAAACCATAGTATCAGTCATACCCCCTACTATTCCCGAACATGGTTGTCACCTCTATGAAACCTTTGAGGAAGAGGAAGCCCCTATCAAACCAACAAGAGGATCCCTAATTGAGGATGAACGAGATGTTAGATCAACCACAGAAGAATTAACCTCCTCTTTCCGAAGCTAAATGATAACAGGATATCGCCATGACCCGATTTACTTCAATGCCATGGATAGCTCCAGGCATGGAGACCTCGCCCCTTACAACATATCAAACCGAATGGTCTATACCAGCACCTGTTATGGTGAACATTGCCTATACATCCCGAAAGGCCATATGGTCAATGGAATGACTATTAGGGAATATGTTATTACCCAAATCCACAACAAAGGACACCATAGTGGGACCATAACCTCCAATATGCCTCAGAATATGTTTGCTGGCCTGAAATGCGAAAGGACTTCCACGACTTCGTCAAGCAATACAAACTCTGTCAGGCAAACAAGGAGCGAACACAACTACCTGAAGGGAAAGCACAGACCCTCCAACTACCATGTGAAACATTCGCATCCTTTGCCATCGATTTCGCTGGACCATTCAACAAATCTGCAGGATATGACACCATCTTGGTAGCTGTGGATCGATTCTCTGGATACACATGGCTCATACCAATGAAGATTAAGGATTCCTCCAAAGACACCTGGAATAACCTCCAACGATACCTGTTTACCCCCCATGGGTACCCCTTATCTATTGTCAGTGATGCTGATCCCCGCTTTACCGCCAGATTCTGGAAGCAAACCTTGACCTCCCTCGGAATAAACCACATTATGGCTACCCGTGGACACCATTGGACTAATGGCCAAGCAGAACGAAAAATCTGGGAGGTTAAGACTGGAATTAGGAACATGATCAATGAACGACAAACCAACTGGGAACCAGCCCTTGTTGAGCTAGCTGCATATATCAATGTCGGATTTTCAGACACCTTGGGAATGTCTCCATACAAGGCAGTTTTCGGCCGTCAATATCCTCTCCTACCAACAACCCTATTCAAGAACTCCTCCGTACCTGCTTCCGATGACCACTTAAACCGCCATCAAGCGATTCGGAATGACGCCTTCCAAGCTGTTAAAGCTGCCTGATTTGGAAGTACCACTACTGCTCAGAAACGACGACGCAAACATGTCGCTATTCCGCCAGGAGATATGCTCATGGTACATGGAAACATGTTCATTACGAATGTTGGACGCAGCAAGAAGTTGCAACCCCGGTGGCGAGGACCTTTCAAAGTCTTATCCTTTGATGAGCATACAGAAAGCTACACAGTCCAGATGGATGGACGCATATACCGCCGCAATACTGCAGTTTTCCACACCTCTGCTGTTAAACTATTCCACCCCAATGACGACTCCAAGTTCCCTGAAAGAATCCACTCTCGGCCTGCGCCTATCATCATCGATAAGAAAGATGAATGGGAAGTTGAAGAAATCAGAGACCACCACCTTTGGCATGGAAATGATCAGTTCCTAGTCAAATGGAAAGGATATCCAATGAGCGAAAACAGTTTGGAACCACTGGCAGGATTAGAGCACGCTATGGATATGGTGAAGGGATGGTGGAAAGACAATATGCCAAACGGATCCCTCCCCCCAACGATCCACTGCATCACCATGTACTGGACACCCACGATGGCGGAAACTGAGCGATGGCATGCAGAACTCGAAGCTAGAGATGGATTTTGGGCACCATACTTTGAGTCGGAATTCGAAAGCAGCGATGAGGAAAATCAAACTATGGAGCAGGCTCTCGACAACCTTATCTGATCACCAATTACCAACCGAATACCATAACGATGTCAAACTATGTGGAACACAATATGAGGCTGCGACAACAGATTGTTGGACTGTTGTTGAACCGCGATGTTATCCAACTTGAAGACTATTTCGAAATCCTCTGGATAGACTACTGTCCTGATTGCGACCTCGCTTGGGTTGATGTACAGCGCGAATCTGGTATTCATGACTACTGTGATTTACATTTCTTTGAGTCAAAATGTTTCCTTAGAAATTCCTCTTGCCCATGGTGTGACACTTATGACAAAGAGCTTTTGGCGGAAACTGAAGCCATGAGTTCCTCAGAATCCGCTTTTGATGACGATTAGTTTTTATTTATTTAAACAGTTGTTTTGTTTTGGGAAATGTAACCGGTACGGGTATTCGGTTATTGGTTTTGTTATATGTTTTGTTTTAAGTATCACTTTGATACTTGGTTTGTTTTATGTTTTGTTTTTAAGTTTCGCTTTGATACATGGTTTGTTTTAAGTATCGCTTTGATACTTGGTTTGTTTTAAGTATCGTTTGATACTTGGTTTTGTTTTATGTTTTGTTTTTAAGTATCGCTTGATACTTGGTTTTGTTTTATGTTTTGTTATAAGTATCGCTTTGATACTTAAGGGGTTTTACCAAAGTGTATCGATTGATACCTTTGATTAGTTTTGTTCATGCTAGACATGAACAGATTTGTGTATTTAAGGACCGCCTATTTCTACGATAGAAAAGGAAGACTTCGACAGACAGTATTTCAATATACTTAGTTGAATGGTTACTTCTTTGTTCCTCTGTACATCCTCGAAGCCTCCTTTAGTTCTCAGCTCTCACCTCTTCTACGGAAGAGCAGGCTACCTGCCAACTATAGTACCCATTTCCGATAACGTAATTAGCACCTTGCGAACAGGTTACATTTTTTTAACCTCAGCAAGTGGTTAAGAACCTGTTCCCGGATTTAGGCCTGATCAACCTATCGATACCTACCTCAGAACACTAGCGGAGAGAAGCGGCAGAATAATGACACATTCGACTTCGTCTCAAATCCAAGATAGAGTCTTTAACGACCAGGAGTGGAAAGCCAATCCCACGGCAAGACCTTAGAAGAAAGAAACAACCCCGGTGCTCTGCTCAGGAGCCGAGCGAACCTCCAAATCCAGAAGACACTCAACCTCCTGGAGAATTCCCATCTACTCCAGCAAAGAAGCCTTCCTTTGAACCACCAATTGACCCCGAATCCATTAGCGAATCAGACATGGCGAGCACAGGAGGAGGGCCCTCTGGAGGAGGAAAATCTCGGGCTAGGCTTGAAGAAGAGGAGGTACCCGCAGCATTTGAACCTCCTAAGTTTAAACTCCACCTCCCAGCAAAGTTTACAGGAGAAGGAAAACACCTCAAACCTGAAGCCTTTGACCGATGGGTGACAGAACTCACACACTATCTTCTCCTGCAAGGGAAAGATGTAGAAGACCCTCCAACCAGACTATACATTGGATCATTCTGCGAAGAAAAAGCAACCGATGCATAACACCAATACTATAAGGATTACGGTGGAAATGTGAGATTAAGAGGATCTACAGTCCTCGATTATCTGTAAGGACGATTCCAATCCTCTATTACCAACGACCTCCTATACAACAAATTCAACCAGCTCCAGCAAGTTAATGGAACGCATGTCAAAAGGATTACAGATGTAGCTATGGATCTATTAAAGTATCAGGACCAAATGAAGGGAGGAAGCATTTCCAAGTACATCCTTAAACGACGATTCTATGATACTATACTCCCTACCCTCTAAAGAGAAGTGGAACCTCATGAGGAAGACGACGACAATATTGCAACAATAATTGCTAGAGTGGATTGGAAGGACGCCATTCTCCATGAAACTAAGGCATACAAAATACAGACATCCTCTAGTAGAAATAGCCAACCATGACACAAACCCTCTAGCAACTCTGAAGATGATACCCGACGGGTTTTAAGAAGAAAACTAAATTCTCCAAGGAATCGAGACGGCAGAAAGGAGAATGTTTTGAATGCGGAAAAACAGGACACATGGCAAAGAACTGCCCTACGAAGAAGTGGAAAGGAAAGGCAATTAAGCAAGAGGCACGGCCAACAATGTTGAGAATGATAGTGATAATACCCAATCCAGCGATTATGAGGAGATTCATATCGGATATATCGATGTGGAGTGCAACATTGTTCGACCCCTGGCTACATTTAAGGCACACACCGCCCTCGAAGGTACTATTCTCATCAATGGCAAGAAGGCACAAGTGCTATTCGACACTGGTGCGATCGGAAGAGACATGATAAGCAATGCCTTTGTTTCTGTCCATGGGCTCCCAACTCGAGACCTTAACCAACCCATACTAGTCAACATGGCAGTAAAGGGATTACGATCAACAAGTTATAAAACCTGCAGTGCAACTATTCGACTTGGTTCTGCCATCCTACCCCCCCAGGAAATGCTGGTTGGAAACTTAGCCAAATATGATGCCCTCATAGGAATTCCTTTCTTGAACCGCCACAAAGCTATAATCAGGTGTGGGGACTCAACCATCGATTTCCCAGATCAGAAGGTCAGAGTCTCATGCAAACCAACCAGCGGAGAGTACCGAGCCACAGTCTGTGAAGCAACAGCCCAACGCCTATTGGATGAATACTCTGATGTTTTCCCTAACAAGATTCCCGAAGAACTACCACATATGAGAGAAGTGAACCATCACATTCGCCTCCGAGTCCCCTCTAATCTTAAGAACCAACTCACCGACTCTATTCCTGACGCATACAAAGGTCCACTATGTGACTGGATCAACCAACAAAGAAGAGGAGTTATCTACCGAGCAGAAGCCCCAGGTGCCGCTCCCATGTTTGTTCAACCCAAAGCAGATGGCAAAAGAATCCGCCCCTTAGTTGACCTCAAACTACGGAATGAAAACACAGTTATGGACAGCTCCGCTATTCCAAACCAAACCCAGATCCTAAATGCAGTTGGACGGGCTAGATTCCGAAGCAAGATTGACCTAAGCGATGCGTATTTCCAAACAAGGTTAGATCCGGAATCTGAACGCTACAAGAGTTTCACAACCCCCTTCGGAAGTTTCATTAGCCGAGTTATGTTGCAAGGTGATATGAATGTGCCCACCACCTTTATGCGAATTATAGAAAACCTCCTGAGTGAATACCTCCACCATTTTGTCTAGGTCTACATTGATGATATTCTCATCTTCTCGAACACCAAAATAGAACATACCTACCATATAGGTTTGATATGTACCAAACTAAGAGAAGCGAAATTCTACGCTAGTAGAAACAAATCAATCCTGTTTGCCGACAAACTTGATATTCTAGAACACGTTATAGATGACGATGGAATACATGCAGCCCCTGGAAAAATATCCTGTTTAACGGAATGGACAATACCCCGGAATCAGAAGGAACTCGTGCGATTCCTAGGACTAGTCAACTATATCTCCCAGTTCCTACCACACCATGCCACTGTGACAGCGCCACTGACAGACCTTACCAGCAATGCAGAATTCATCTGGTCCCACACTCATGACCAAGTCTTTACTAACATCAAGGAATTGATCAAAAACACCAATGTCATACGACCTATCAACTACAGTATAACAGACCCGATATGGCTGATTACTGACGCATCGGATGTAGGAGTTGGATCATGGGTTGGACAAGGAGCCTACCATGAAATGGCAAGACCGGTGGCATTACACAGCAGCAAGTTCACTAATTCACAAATGAACTATGGAACAACAGACAAGGAAGCCCTTGCTGTGATTGATGTCCTTGCCACCTTCAACCATATCCTAATGGCCAATACCTTCACCATTGTTACCAACCACCAACCTCTCACTAATCGTAAAACAGAAAGAATACCTGGAAGGAGAAGAACAAGATGGATTGGCGAGATCAGAAAATACGATACACAAATCATCTATACCCCTGAAAGAACGAACCATTTAGCTGACATTCTCTCTCACCTATATGAGAACCAAGAACTCACAAACCCTCCTCTTATTCATAACCATACAAGACAAAGCAAAGACACCCCTGACGACACCTCATATGAACAAGAACCATCAATGGCTACCGCCAGCTCTGCCGCTCCCCCCAATCCTTTATCTTACACCATGTACTGCGCTGCCAGAATGGAACGAGGAAAGGACATTGATGACAAATGGAAAGACAATTGCACCCTCCGCAGCACACCTCCTCACGGGCTTGAACAAAGCAGACTCCACTGGTCTCACTGTTATCACGACACCTGCCCTTTTTATCAGACTGAGATTAAGTTCGGCAACAGATACCAGCAACCGTAGTTTATGCCTGCTGACGATTCCAAAAACACCAGCTTTGACACCGCAGAAGCAGCAGAAGAGATGATCGATGAAGATTAATCGACCCAACCTCCTCATACCCTTAATCCTGTTCCAACATAATACCAAGGTCTTGAAGAACTCAAGCAAGCAGCAGCCTACGTGCATGCAATATCCTATTTACACCCCCCACAGTCAGCCCCGCCATGCTCTCCTCCCATAACTGATTCACGACCACTATATGGTGGACCCTTACGAGTATACAACAATGAAACCATTGTTTCGGTCATAACTCCTACTATTCCTGAGCATCGCCGACAACTCTATGAAACCTTTGAAGAAGAGGAAGCCCCTATCGAACCGACAAGAGGATCCCTGATTGAGGATGAACGGGATGTTAGATCAACCACAGAAGAATTAACCTCCTTTTTCCGAAGCCAAATGATAGCAGGACATCGCTATGACCTGATTTACTTCAAAGCCATGGATAGCTCCAGGCCCGGAGACCTCGCCCCCTACAACATATCCAATGAAATAGTCTATACCAGCACCTGTTATGGTGAACATTGCCTATACATCCTGAAAGGCCATATGTTCAATGGAATGACTGTTAAGGAATATGTTATTACCGAAATCCACAACAAAGGACACCATAGTGCGGATCGTAACCTCCAATATGCCTCAGAATATGTTTACTGGCCTGAGATGCGAAAGGACATCTGCAATTTCGTCAAACAATGCGAACTCTGCCAGGCAAATAAGGAGTAAACACAACTACCTGAAGAGAAAGCACAGACCCTCCAACTACCATGTGAAATATTCGAATCCAATGCCATCGATTTCGCAGGACCATTCAACAATTCCGCCGGATATGACATCATCTTGGTGGCTGTGGATCAATTTTCCGGATATACATGGCGCATACCAATGCAAGTTACCGATTCCTCCAAAGACACCTGGAATAACCTCCAACGATACCTGTTTACCCCCCATGGGTACCCATTATCTGTTTGTCAGTAATGCTGATCCCCGTTTCACCGCCAGATTCTGGAAGCAAACCTTGACTTCCCTCGGAATAAACCACATTATGGCTACCCCTGGACACCATGAGACTAATGGCCAAGCAGAACGAAAAATCTGCGAAGTTAAGACTGGAATCAGGAACATGATAAATGAACGACAGACCAACTGGGAACCAGCCCTTGTTGAATTGGCCCACATATATCAACGCCAGATTTTTAGACACCTTTGGGAATGTCTCCATACAAGGCAGTTTTCGGCCGTCAATACCCCTCTCCTACCTACAACTCTATTTAAGAACTCCTCAGTCCCTGCCTCCAATGACCATCTAAACCGCCATCAAGCAATTCAGAATTATGCCTTCCAAGCTGTTAAAGCTGCCCGATTCCGAAGTACCACTACTGCTCAGAAGCGACGACGCAAACATGTTTCTATTCTGCCAGGTGATATGCTCATGGTACCTGGAAACATATTCAGTACCAATGTTGGACACAGCAAGAAATTACAACCCCGATGGCAAGGACCTTTCAAAGTCTTATCCTTTGACGAACATACAGAAAACTACACTGTCCAGATAAATGGATGCATGTACCACCACGATACTGCCATTTTCCATGCCTCTGCTGTCAAGCGTTTCCACCCAAATGATGATTCTAAGTTCCCTAGAAGAATCCACTCTCGACCTGCACCTATCATCATGGACAAGAAAGATGAATGGGAAGTTGAAGAAATCAGAGACCACCACTTTTGGCATGGAAATGATCAGTGCCTAGTCAAATGGAAAGGTTATCCAGTGAGTGAAAACAGCTGGGAACCACTGGAAGGACTAGAGCATGCTATGGATATGGTGAACGAATAGTGGAAAGACAACATGTCAAACGAATCCCTCCCTCCAACGATCAATTACACCACCATGTACTAGACACCCACGATACCAGAAACTGAGCGATGGCATGCAGAACTCGCAGCTAGAGATGGGCTTTGGGCACCATACTTTGAGTCAGAATTCGAGAGTAGCGATGATGAAAATCAGGCTATGGAGCAGGTTCTCAACAACCTTATCTGATCCCGATCACCATCCGAATACCATAACGATGTCAAGCTATGTGGAACTCAATGTGAGGCTGCAACAACAGATTGTTGGACTGTTGTTGAACCGCGATACTATCCAACTTAAAGACTACTTCGAAATCCTCTGGAGAGACTACTGTCCTGATTGCGATTATGCATGGGTTGACGTACAGCATGAATCTGGTATTCATGACTACTGTGATTTACATTTCTTTGAGTCTAAATGTTTTCTTAGGATTTCTTCTTGTCCCTGGTGTGATACTTATGATAAAAGGTTTTTAGCAGAAACTGAAGCTTTTAGTTTCTCAGACTCCGCTTTTGATGATTATTAGGTTTTTGTTTAATTAAACAGTTGTTTTGTTTTGGGGAATGTAACCGGTACGGGTACTCGGTTATTGGTTTTGTTTTATGATTTGTTTTTAAGTATCGCTTTGATACATGGTTTGTTTTAAGTATCGCTTTGATACTTGGTTTGTTTTAAGTATCGTTTGATACTTGGTTTTGTTTTATGTTTTGTTTTTAAGTATCGCTTTGATACATGGTTTGTTTTAAGTATCGCTTTGAGACTTGGTTTTGTTTTATGTTTTGTATTTAAGTAATGCTTTGATACTTGGTTTGTTTTAAGTATCATTTGATACTTGGTTTTGTTTTATGTTTTGTTTTAAGTATCGCTTTAATACTTAAGGAGTTTTACCAAAGTATAACGATTGATACCTTTGATTAGTTTCGTTCATGCTAGACATGAACAGATTTGTATATTTAAGGACCGCCTATTTCTACGATAGAAAAGGCAGACTTCGACAGACAGTATTTCAATATACTTGGTTGAATGATTACTTCTTTGTTCCTCAGTACACCCTCGAAGCCTCCTTTATTTCTCAGCTCTCGCCTCCTCTCTGGAAAAGCAGGCCACCTGGCAACTATTGTATCCATTTCCGATAACATGATTAGCACCTTGCGAACACATTACATGGTGACTCAAAGAAATGCAGATCACTGTAGTCACAAATACCAGATTCATGCTGTGTATCTACCCAAGCGTTGTCGCAATCAGGACAGTTGTCTATCCTGAGGATGGCGAAGTAGTCTTCAAGTTGGATAATATCGCGGTTTAACAACAGTCCAACAATCTGTTGTTGCAGTCTCACATTGAGTTCCACATAGTTTGACATCGTTATGGTATTCAGATGGTGGATGGTGATCAGATGAGGTAGTCGAGAGCTTGTTCTATAGCTTGATTTTCCTCATTGCTGCTTTCGAATTCCTACTCAAAACATAGTACCCAAAATCCATCCCTTGCTTCGAGTTCCATCTGCTATTGCTCAGTCTCAGGCATTGTTGATTTCCAGCACATTGTGATTTAATTGATCATTGGAGGGAGGGATTTATTTAGCATGTTGTCTTTCCACCATTCATTCACCATATCTATAGCGAGCTCTAGTCCTTCTAGTGGTTCCCAGCTATTTTCATTCATTGGGTATCCTTTCATTTCACTAGGAACTGATTATTTCCATGCCAAATACGGTGGTCTCAGATTTCCTCAACTTCCCATTCATCCTTTTTAGCAATGACTATAGGTGCGGATCGAGAGTAGATTCTTCTTGGGAACTTGGTGTTGTTATTTAAGTGGAATCACTTGACTGCAGAGGTACGGAAAACTGTAGTATTGCGGCGGTACATGTGTCTATCCATCTGGACAGTTTAGTTTTCTCTATGCTCGTCAAAGGATAAGATCTTGAAAGGTCCTCGCCATCGGGGTTGTAGTTTCTTGCTGCAT
>NW_003298801.1:122900-132399 GCF_000151645.1 Tuber melanosporum | reverse complement strand
TGTTTGCGTTGTTACTTTTGAGCAGTATTGGTTCTCCGGAATCTGGCAGCTTTAACAGCTTGGAAGGCATCATTCCGGATTGCTTGATGGTGGTTTAGGTAGTCATCAGAGGCAGGAACTGAGGAATTCTTAAATAAAGTTGTAGGTAAGAGAGTGTATTGCCGGCCAAAGATTGCCTTGTATGGAGACATTTCCAAAGTGTCTGAATATCTGGTATTAATATATCCGCCAAGTTCAATGAGAGCTGGTTCCCAATTAGTCTGTCATTCATTGATCATATTCCGAATTACAGTCTTGACTTCACGGATCTTTCGTTCTGCTTGGCCATTAGTCTCGTAATGTCCAGGAGAAGCCATAATATGGTTGATTCTGAGGGAGGTCAAGGTTTGCTTCCATTATTTGGCTGTAAAATGGGGATCAGCATCACTCACAATGGATAATCAGTACTCATAGGGGGCAAATAGGTATTGTTGGAGGTTATTCCAGGTGTCTTGGGAGGAATCGGTAAGCTTCATTCATATGAGCCATGTGTATCCAGAAAACCGATCCAAAGCTACCAAGATAGTGTCATATCCGGCGGACTTGTTGAATGGTCCTGTGAAATCGATGGCATAGGATTCGAATATTTCGCATGGTAGTTGGAGGGTCTGCACTTTCCCTTCAGGTAGTTGTGTTTGTTCCTTATTTGCCTGGCAGAGTTCACATTGTTTAACGAAATCGCGGAAGTTCTTTCGCATTTCAGGCCAGTAAACATATTCTGAGGCATATTGAAGGTTGCAGTCCTCACTATAGTGTCCTTTGTTGTAGATTTCGGTAATGACATATTCCCTGATAGTCATTCCATTGAACATATGGCCTTCTATAGTTGATCTAACATCTCTTTCATCCTCAATTGGAAATCTTCTTGTCGGTTTAATAGGGGCTTTCCTTTGTTCAAAGGTTTCGTAGAGCTGTCGGTGATGCTCGGGAATCATAGGAGGCATGACAGAAACAATGGTTTCATTGTTGTATACTTGTAAGGGTCCACCATACAGTGGTCGTAAATCGGTTATAGGGGAAGAGGATGGTGGAGCTGACTGCAGAGGATGTAGGTAAGATATTGCATCCACGTAGGCTGCTGCTTGTTCGAGTTATTCAAGACCTTGGTGTTGTCTTGGAACAGAATTAAGGACAAGGGGAGGTTGGGTCAATCCATCTTCATCCAATATCTCTTCTGCTTCTTCTGCCATGTTGAATCTGGTATTTTTGAAATCATCAGCAGACATATAGTACGGTCGCTGGTATCTGTTACCGAATTTAATTTCAGTCTGGTGAAAGGTGCAGGTATCGAGGTAACAGTGGGACCAGTGGAGTCTGCTTTGTTCAAGCTTGTGAGGAGGTGTACTGCGAAGGGTGCAATTGTCTTTCCATTCGTCATCAATGTCTTTTCCTCATTCTGTTCTAGCAGCTCTGTACATGGTGTAAGAGAAAGTATTGGAGGGAGAGGCAGTACTGGTGGTAGCCATTCATGGTTTTTGTTCATATGAGGTGTTGTCAGGACTATCTTTGCTTTGTCTTGTATGGTCATGAACAAGAGGATGGTCGGTGATTTCTTGATTCGCATATAGGCCGGAGAGAGTATCAGCTAAATAGTTCATTCTTCCAGGGGTATAGACCACTTTTGCATCGTATTTGCTAATTTCTCCTATCCATTGCATTCTTCTCCTTCCAGTAATCCTTTCCATTTTAACGTTAGTAAGGGGTTGGTGGTTGGTGATAATGGTGAAGGTATTGCCCATCAGTATGTGGTTGAAAGCAGCAAGAGTATCAATCACAGTAATGGCTTCCTTGTCCGTCGTTCCATAGTTCATCTGTGAATTAGTGAACTTCCTGCTGTGTAATGCCACCGGTCTTGACATTTCATGAGAGGCTCCTTGTCCAACCCATGCTTCAACTCCAATATCCAATACATCAGTAATCAGCCATATCGGGCCGAGCTTACTGTAGTCGATAGGTCCTATAACATTGGCGTTTTTAGTCAATTCCTTGATATTGGTAAAGGCTTGGTCATGAGTGTGGGTCCAGACAAATTCTGTATTGCCAGTAAGGTCTGTGAGCAGCGATGTCACAGTTACATGATGTGGTAGGATTTGGGAGATATAGTTGACTAGTACTAAGAATCACATGAGTTCCTTTTGATTTCGGGGTGTTGTCCATTCTGTTAAACAGGATATCTTTCCGGGGACTGTATGTATTCCTTCATCATATATTACATGTCCTAGAACATCGAGCTTATTGGTAAACAGGATTGATTTATGTCTGCTAGCATAGAACTTAGCTTCCCTTAGTCTGGTACAAACCAAACCAATATGGTAGGCATGTTCTGTTTCCGAGTTTGAGAATATAAGAATATCATCGATGTAAACCCATACAAAATGGTAGAGGTATTCGCTTAGGAGGTTTTCCATAATTCGCATAAAGGGGGCGGGCACATTCATATTATCTTGTAACTTAACTCGGCTAATAAAACTTCCGAATGGTGTTTTGAAACTGTTGTAGCATTCACTGTCTGGATCTAACCCCATCTGAAAGTAGGCATCACTTAGGTTAATCTTGCTTCGGAATCTAGCCCATCCAACTGCATTCAGGATTTGGGTTTGGTTTGGGATAGCAGAGCTGTCCATAACCATATTTTCATTCTGTAGTTTGAGGTCAACCAGGGGGCGAATTCTTTTGCCATCTGCTTTGGTTTGGACAAACATAGGTGCGGTACCTGGTGTTTCCGCTCAGTGGATGACTCCTCTTCTTTGTTGTTGGTTGATCCAGTCACATAGTAGGTTTTTGTATGCATCAGTGATAGAGTTGGTGGTTTGGTTCTTAAGATTAGAGGTGTCTCGAAGGGAGATGTGGTAGTTCACTTCCCTCATAGGCAGCAGTTCTTCAGGAATCTGATCAGGGAAAACATCAGAGTATTCATCCAATAGGTGTTGGGCAGTTGCTTCACAGACTGCGGCTCAGTACTCTCCACTTGTTGGCTTGCATGAGACTCTGACCTTCTGATCTGGAAAATCGATGGTTGATTCCCCAAATCTGATTATAGCTTTGGGGCGGTTCAGGAATGGCATTCCAATTAAGGCATCGCATTTGGCTAGGTTTCCAACTAGCATCTCTTGGGGGGATAAGACAGCAGAGCCAAGTTAGATAGTTGCACTACATATTTTATGGCTAGTGGATAGTGACCCTTTCACTGCCATATTGACTGGTATGGGATGGTTAAGGTCTCGAGTTGGGAGTCCATGGACAGAGACAAAAGCATTGCTGATCATGTCTCTTCCAATTGCACCAGTGTCGAATAGGACGTGAGCTTTCTTGCCATTGATTAGAATAGTACCTTCTAGGGTAGTGTATGCTTTAAATGTAGCAGGAGGGTGGACACTATTGCAGTCCCCATCAATATATCTGATATGGATCTCCTCATATTCACTGGATTGGACATCATCACTATCCGTCTTGATATTGTGAGTGGATGCCTCTTGCCTAATCGCTTTTCCATTCCCTTTCTTCATAGGGCAGCTCTTTGCCATGTGTCCTGTTTTTCCGCATTCAAAGCATTCTCTTTTCTGTCGCCTCAATTCCTTGGAGGATTTGGTTTTCTTCTTGAAAACCCGTGGGGTATCTTCTTCAGAATTGCTGGAGGGCTTGTGTCATTGTTGCCTGTTGCTGCTAGAGGATGTCTGTGTTTTGTATGCCTTAGTTTCATGGAGGATGGCATCCTGTTAGGAATACCAGAACCCGATACCTAGGAACCACTTTAAGCAGGGTAACCCCACTTGGAATCGGAATCTCTGGTCTTCAACACCCCCCTCCAGCTCCCTTACGGGGCCCGTGCATCATCATATATATCAATCTCAGTTGCATCCTGTGACTATATTACCACAGAATTGAAGGTGTTAGAATAACACCATATACGTCGTCGCCGTCTGTCTGACCGGATCCTGTTCGCAGGATATATGAGAGGAGACCTTCGGCTAGGTCTGGGAAGTAGAGCAGAGTGATTCCGTCAACTACACAGAGAGTTACCTGGCTCCAAAGACATGATACATTTGGCACAGGCCGTTAGTAACAGGACGATTTCGCACAAAGAGATGATATCAAATGGTAAAGAATCTCTACTAGAGACCAATACATTTACATCCACCAGAAGAGTCTAGAACTCCAAAAGACACTACCAAAGAAGCCAACGAACTTCATGGAGTGTTGCAACTGGGTTTCGGAACACATCACAATCATGGGGTGATTCTCAATACTACAATGGTTACTGAAACCTACTGCCCAGAGAGCAACCAAGAGTTGCCGACTGAGGGATTAATTACCAATCGGGTGGAATAGCTTCCTGCAAGTTAATAGGAAGTTATCCAGAGAAAATCTATCAGTTGGGTATGGAGTTACAAAGGATCGGTGTCAGACGACCTACGATGGTTGTAATGACGACCACCTTTGTAGATATAGCTGTGGATAAAACTCATCATTTTATCAATGGTGAAGACAATTGGAGCCAACTCAGTTTGACTTAAGGACTAGGCCATAAGTCTAAAGACTCTGCTAATCAGAATTTTACTATTGGGGACAGCACACTTCCAAAGAAGAAATATCGTAATTACCGAAGAGGGTGTGATGGTTTTCAGGGTCTACAGGTGTTCGCACCTTGGAAGAAAACTCGACATCGCGAATTACGATTGAAGAAGTACATAGTTGTATGCTAAATAGATGTAGTCCGCGAACACTCAGACGCAGAATATAAATATCGAAGTACCTCTCAAGCTTTAGACATCATCAAGCAACGGAGAAGAGACCTTAACAATATAATATTCTTTTTACGATTCAACCCTACCTTACCTATTTTACTTCACTCCTAGTAGTTATAAACGAAACAAGCAAAGTCCGAGCCTTCCTAGACAATCTCTGTCTACAGAAACGAATCGCGATTGGCCTAGACAACTTTGAAGTCTATCAAGTTGTCTCCGCCTAATACATCCTTTCTTTCTGCTCCTACGATTATTTCTGCCATACTATCGTCAACTCCCTCAAGTGGTTCTACCTCTCGTCGGAGGATAGGGTATATGGCATCATAGAATTATCGCTTAAGGATATAGCTAAAGATGCTTCCTTTCTTCATTCGGTCTTTATACATCATCAGATCTATAGCTACATCTGTGATTCTCTTGACATGCATTCTATTAACCTGGTGGAGCTGGTTGAATTTGTTGTATAGGAGGTCATTGGTGATAGAGGATTAGAATCAGCCTTTCAGATAATCGAGAACAGTAGATCCTCTTAGTCTTACATTTCCGCCGTATTCCTTATAGCATTGGTGGTATGCATTGGTTGCCTTCTCTTTGTAGAATGATCCAATGAATAGTCCAGTTGTAGGGACTTCCATATCTTTCCCTGGTAGGAGACGGTAGTGTGTGAGTTCAGTCACCCATCGATGAAAAGCTTCAGGTTTGAGGTCTTTTCCTTCTCCTGTAAACTTCGCTGAGAGGTGGAGTTTTAACTTAGGGGGTTCAAATACTGCGGGTACTTTCTCTTCTTCAGGCCTAGCCCAAGACTTTTCTCCTCCTGATGCTTCTCCTCCTGTACTAGCTATATCTGATTCACTGCTATGTTTGGGGTCGACTGGAGATTTAAAGGAAGGTTTCTTTGCTGGAGTAGAAGGGAATTCTCCTGGGTGTTGTGTGTCTTCCATGTTTGCAGGTTCTTCCAGCTCCTTAGCAGAGCGCTGGGACTGTTTCCTTCTCGTAAGGTCTTACGGTGGGATTTGCTTCCCACTCCTAGTCGTCAAGGAAGTTATGTTGATATTGAAACGAAGCTGAATGTGCCGTGATTCTGCCGCTTCTCTCCACTAGCATTCTGGGGTGGATATCGATAGGTTAATCAGGCCTAAATCTGGGGACAGGTTCTTAACCACTTGCTGAGGTTAAAAAACGTAACGTGTTCGCAAGGTGCTAATCACGTTATCAGTAATAGGTACGATAGTTGACAGGTGGCCTGCTCTTCCAGAGAGGAGGCAAGAGCTGAGAACTAAAGAAGGCTTCGCGAGTGTACTGAAGAACAAAGAAGTTATCATTCAACCAAGTATATTGAAATACTGTTTGTCGAAGTCTGCCTTTTCCATTGTAGAATCTGGCAGTCTTTTAAATACACAAATCTGTTCATGTCTAGTATGAATCAAAACTAATCAAAGGTATCAATTGATACACTTTGGTCAAAACTAATTAAGTATCAAGCGATACTTAAAAACAAAACATAAAACAAAACCAAGTATCAAAAGATACTTAAAACAAAACATAAAACAAAACCAAGTATCAAATGATACTTAAAACAAACCAAGTATTAATACGATACTTAAAACAAAACATAAAACAAAACCAAGTATCAAACGATACTTAAAGCAAACCAAGTATCAAAGCGATACTTAATGCAAAACATAAAACAAAACCAATAACCGAGTACCCATACCAGTTACAAACTATGCCAGAAATTGAGCGATGGCAAGTTGAACTAGAAGCCTGAAATGGATGTTGTGCAGCATACTTTGAGTCAGAATTTGAAAGTAGCCATGAGAAAAACCAGACTATGGAACAAGTCCTCGACAACCTCATCTAGTCACCACTCCCTATCTGAACACCATAATGATATTAAACTATATGGGACTCAATGTGAGGCTGCGACAAGAGCTTGTTAGACTGTTATTGAACCGCAATATTATCCAACCTGAGGACTACTTCGCTATCCTCTGGGTAGACTACTGCCCTGATTGCAACAACACTTGGGTAGATGTACAGCATGAATCTGGTATTCATGACTAATATGATCTGCATTTCTTTAAGTTCCAATGTTTTTTTATAATTTCTTCTTGTCCTTGGTATGACACTTATGATAAATACCTTATAGCAGAAACTGAAGCCTTTAGTTTCTTGAACTCTGTTTTTGATAATTATTAGGTTTTATTTGTTTAAAAAGTTGTTTTATTTTGGAGAATGTAACTGGTACAGGTACTTGATTATTGGCTTTGTTTTATATTTTATTTTAAGTATTACTTTGATACTTGATTTTTTTTAAGTATTGTTTGATACTTAGTTTTGTTTTATGTTTTGTTATAAGTATTTCTTTAGTACTTGATTTGTTTTACCCAAGTACATCAATTGATACTTTTGATTAGTTTTATTCATACTAGACATGAACAGATTTGTGTATTTAAAGACCACCTGTTTCTACGTTGGAAAAGGCAGACTTTAACAGACAGTATTTCAATATACTTGGTTGAATAGTTACCTCTTTGTTTCTCACTATACCTTTGAAGTCTTCTTTCATTCACAGGTCTCGCCTCTTTTCTGGTGGAGCAGGCCACCTGGCAACTATCGTGCCATTTACCGATAACATGATTAGCACCTTGCAAATTCGTTACAAGGAGTGGTTAGGTCGATCTATTATCAGCATTGTCTAATATTTGTTATTCTTGTTCCTCTTTAGCAGTACTGTAACTGGTACCTTTGGAGTACTCAACAGATGTATAGTACTATTATTAGTATTTGTTACCAAATTTAATCTCAGTGTGGTGAAAGAGATAAGTATCAAGATAACACTAGAATCAGTAGAGTGTGCTTTGTTCAAGATCTTGAGGAGGTGTACTGCTGACAGTGCAAATATCTTCCCATTCGTCATCGATATCCTTTCCACATTCTGTTCCAGCTGCCCTCTACATGGTATAAGAAAAAGGTACGGAGGAAGGAGTAGCATTAGCAGTAGCTAATGTTGGTTCTTGTTCATAAGAGGTGTCATCAGGGCTGTCTATGCTTTATCTTGTATAATCACAAACAAGAGAGGAATCTGAGAGTGCTTAGTTTTTATAAATTTAGGAGTGAGTGTTAGCTAAATAGTTGGTTCTTCCAGCAGTGTAGATGATCTTTGCATCGTATTTGCTAATTTCTCCTATCTATTGTATTCTTCTCCTGCCTGGAACTTTGTTAGTTTTCAGATTAGCGAGAAGCTAGTGGTCAGTAATAATAATGAAGGCGTTGCCCATCAAAATGTGATTGAAGGTGGCAAGGGCATCGATCACTCCAAGGGCTTCTATATCTCTGGTTCTGGTTTATTGTAGTGGATATGTCATATAACATCAGCATTCTTGATTAATTCTTTAATGTTGGTAAAGGTTTAGTCATAAGTGTCTGTTCAAATAAATTCTGCATTGCCAGTAAGGTCTGTGAGCAGTACAGTCACAGTGTTGTGATGTGGTAGAAACTGAGAGACGTAGTAGACAAGTCCTAGGAACTGTATAAGTTTCTTTTGATTTCGAAGAGTTCTCCATTCTGTTAAACAGGATATCTCCCCAGGGGCAGCATGTATTCTTACATCGTCTATTACATGTGATACAATATTGAGCTTGTCGGCAAACAGATTTGATTTGTTTTGGCTAGCCTAGAATTTAGCTTCCATTAACTTGGTACATACCAAACTATATGGTATGCATGTTCCACTTCAGAGATTGAGAGAATGAGGATATTGTCAATGTATACTGTAACCAGTACGGGTACTCGATTATTGGTTTTGTTTTATGTTTTCTTTTAAGTATTACCTTGATACTTGGTTTGTTTTAAGTATCATTTGATACTTAAGTTTGTTTTAAGTTTTGTTTTAAGTATCGCTTTAATACTTAGTTTGTTTTAAGTATCATTTGATACTTGGTTTTGTTTCATGTTTTGTTTTAAGTATGGCTTTGATATTTAGTTTGTTTTAAGTATCATTTTGATACTTGATTTGTTTTACCGAAGTGTATCGCTTGATACGTTTGATTAGTTTCATTCATACCAGACATGAACAGATTTGTGTATTTAAAGACCACCTGTTTCCACATTGGAAAAGGCAGACTTTGACCGACAGTATTTCAATATACTTGGTTAAACAGTTACCTCTTTGTTTCTCAGTACACCCTTGAAGCAGCTTTTAGTTTTCAGCTCTTGCCTCCTCTCTGGTAGAGCAGGCCACCTGCCAACTATCATACCATTTACCGATAACATGATTAGCACCTTGTGAACAAGTTACATATACCTATAAAAAATAGTGGAGGTATTCACTTAGCATGTTCTCTATAATTCCCATGAAGGTAGCAGGCACATTCATGTCACCCTGTAACATGACTCAGCTAATAAAACCTCTGAAAGGTGTTTTGAAACTGTTGTAGTATCCACTTTCTGCATCTACCCTTGTCTGGAAATAGGCATCACTTAGGTCATTCTTACTTTGGAATCTAGCCCATCCTACTCCATTCAGGATCTGTATTTGGTTTGAAATAGAGGAACTGTCCATAACCGTATTTTCATTTCATACTTTGAGGTCAACCAGGAGGTGGATTCTTTTGCCATCTACTTTCAGTTGAACCAATATTAGTGTGGCACCTGGTACCTCTACTCAGTTTTTGATTCTTCGAGGTACGGAGGAGATCCTAGGTTAATACGGT
>NW_003298801.1:99530-122483 GCF_000151645.1 Tuber melanosporum | reverse complement strand
TCAGACGTCTCAATTGATGTCTCTTCTAATTGCACCAGCATCGAACAAAACATGAGTCCTTTTGCTGTTAATCAGGATAGTACCTTGAAGAGCAGTATGGGTCTTGAATGTAGTAGGTAGTCAATCACTGTTGCATTCCCCATTGATATATCTGATATGAATCTTATCATATTCACTGATTTGGGTGTTATTACTATCGCTTTTAATGATATCGGCCAATGCTTCTTGTTTGATTGCTTTTCTTTTGCCCTTTTTAGTGGGACAATTTTTTGCCATATGTCTGGTTTTTTCCACATTCAAAGTATTTACTCTTCTGGCATCTCAATTTCTTGGTAAACTTTGTTTTCTTCTTGAAAACCCATGGTATTTCTTCATCAGAGTAGTTAGAGGACTTGTGTCGAGCTTGTCTATTATTGCTAGAGGATGATTGAGTTTGTATCCTTTAGCTTCGTGGAGTATAATATTTTTTTCATTCTGTCTTTTTTATTATGGTTCGCATACTATCACTATCTTTCTTGAGTGGTTTCACTTCTTATCAGAGAGTAGGGTGTATGGCATCATAGAATCATTATTTCAGGATATAATTAGAGATGCTTCCTGTCTTCATTCAGTCCTGATATATTAACAGATCCATGGCTACATTTGTGATTCTTTTAACATGTATTTCATTGACTTGCTGAAGCTTGATGAATTTCCTGTATAATAGGTCACTTGTAATAGAGGATTGGAAACAATTTTTGAAATATTTGAATACTGTTATTGCCCTTAGCTTTGGATTTCCACCAGATTCATTATGACATTAGTAGTAAGCATCTGTTGCTATTCTTTCACAGCATGCTCCTATATATAATCCTAATGTAGGCTTTTCCAAATCTACCTTCTTCAGGAGGAGATAGTTTGCAAGCAATATTGCTCATCAATCAAATACTTCGGGTTTGAGATTTTTCTCTTCTCCTGTAAACTGGGGAAACAAGTAGAGCTTGAGTCTGAGTATGTCAGGTAATTCAAGTTCTTCTTCTTCTTCTGATCTTGCCCTTGACTTTCTACCTCTTAAAGGTCCTCCTCCCCTACTAGCCATATCTGATTTGCTACAAGACTCAGAGCTCTTTAGGTATTCAAAAGTAGGTTTCTTGGCTGGCGTAGGAGGGAATTCTCATGGCTATTGGGTGGCTTCCGTGTTTGTGGGTTCTTTGAGCTTTTTAGCAGAGTGTGGGAATTCTTTCTTTTCTAAAAGGTCTTTCCACAGGATCCGCTTCCTACATCTAGTTATTAATAATTCTATGTTAGTATTATGATTGTAATGTGTTCGCAAGGAGCTAATCACGTTATCGGTAATAGATACGATAGTTGGTAGGTGGCCTGCTCTTCCAGAGAGGAGGCGAGAGCTGAGAACTAAAGGAGGCTTCGAGGGTGTACTGGGGAACAAAGAAGTAACCGTTCAACCAAGTATATTGAAATACTGTCTGTCGAAGTCTGCCCTTTCTATCATAGAAACAGGCGCTCTTTAAATAAACAAATCTGTTCATGTCTTAACATGAACGAAACTAATCAAAGGTATCAATCGATACACTTTGGTAAAACTTCTTAAGTATCAAAGCGATACTTAAAACAAAACATAAAACAAAACAAAGTATCAAACGATACTTAAAACAAAACATAAAACAAAACAAGTATCAAAGCGATACTTAAAACAAAACATAAAACAAAACCAAGTATCAAAGGATACTTAAAACTAACCAAGTATCAAAGCGATACTTAAAACAAAACATAAAACAAAACCAATAACCAAGTACCCGTACCGGTTACATTCCCCAAAACAAAACAACTGTTTAAACAAACAAAACCTAATAATCATCAAAAGTGGATTCTGAGAAACTCATGGCTTCAGTTTCTGCAAGAAATTCCTCATCATAAGTATCACACCAGGGGCAAGAAGAAACCCTAAGGAAACACTTAGACTCAAAGAAATGTAAATCACAGTAGTCACGAATACCAGATTCGCGCTGTACATCAACCCAAGCGTGATCGCAATCAGGACAGTAATCTATCCAGAGGATTTCGAAATAGTCTTCAAGTTGGATAGCATCGCGGTTCAACAACAGTCCAACAATCTGTTGTCGCAGCCTCACATTGAGTTCCACATAGTTTGACATCGTTATGGTATTCGGATGGTGACTGGTGACGAGATAAAATTATCGAGAGCCTGCTCCATAGCTTGATTCTCGTCATCGCTGCTTTCAAACTCCGACTCAAAGTGTGGTGCCCAAAATCCATCTCTAGCTTCGATTTCTGGGTGCCATCGCTCAGTTTCTGGCATTGTAGGTGTCCAGCACCTGGTGATATAATTGATTGTTGTGGGGGAGGGATTCGTTTGGCATGTTATCTTTCCACCATTCGTTCACCATATCCATAGCGTGGTCTAGTCCCTCTAGTGGTTCCCAACTGTTTTCGGTCATCGGATAACCTTTCCATTTGACTAGGAACTGATCATTTCCATGCCAAAGGCGGTGGTCACGGATTTCTTCAATTTCCCATTCATCCTTCTTATCGATGATGATAGGTGCAGGCCGAGAGTGGGTTCTCCCAGGGAACTTGGAGTCGTCATTTGGATGGAATCGCTTGACAGCAGAGGCGTGAAAGATTGCAGTATTGCGGCGGTACATGCGTCCATCCATCTGGACAGTGTAGTTCTCTGTATGCTCGTCAAAGGATACAACTTTGAAGGGTTCACGCCATCGGGGTTGCAGTTTCTTGCTGCGTCCAACGTTGGTAATGAACATGTTACTGTGTACTATGAGCATGTCTCCTGGTGAGATGGGGACATGTTTGCGTCATCGTTTCTGAGCAGTAGTGGTGCTTCGGAATCGGGCAGCCTTAACAGCTTGGAAGGCATCGTTCCGAATTGCTTGGTGGCGGTTTAGATGGTCGGCAGAGGCAGGGACTGAGGAGTTCTTAAATAGTGTTGTAGGTAGGAGGGGGTATTGTCGGCCAAAGACTGCCTTGTATGGCGACATTCCCAAGGTATCTGAGAATCCAGCATTGATATATGCAGCGAGTTCAACAAGGGCTGGTTCCCAGTTGGTTTGTCGTTCCTTGATCATGTTCCTAATTCCGGTCTTAACTTCTCAAATTTTTCGTTCCGCTTGGCCATTCGTCTCATGGTGTCCAGGAGCAGCCATAATGTGGTTTATTCTGAGGGAGGTCAAGGTTTGCTTCCAGAATCTGGCGGTAAAACGGGGATCAGCATCACTGACAATAGACAAGAGGTACCCATGGGGGGTAAACAGGGATCATTGGAGGTTATTCCAGGTGTCTTTGGAGGAATTGGTAACTTTCATTGGAATGAGCCAGGTATATCCAGAAAATCAGTCCACCACTACCAAGATGGTGTCAAATCCAGCGGATTTGTTGAAAGGTCTTGCGAAATCGATGGCATATGATTCGAATATTTCACATGGTAGTTGGAGGGTTTGTGCTTTCCCTTCAGGTAGTTGTGTTCACTCCTTATTTGCCTGGCAGAGTTCACATTGTTTGACAAAATCGCGGAAGTCCTTTCGCATTTCAGGCCAGTAAACATATTCTGAGGCATATTGAAGGTTGCGGTCTGCACTGTGGTGTCCTTTGTTGTGAATCTCGGATATGACATATTCTCTAATAGTCATTCCATTCAACATATGGCCTTTTGGTATGTATAGACAATGTTCACCGTAACGGGTGCTGGTAAAGACCATTCCGTTGGATATGTTGTAGGGGGCGAGGTCTCCATGCCTGGAGCTATCCATGGCATTGAAGTAAATCAGGTCATGGTGATATCCTGCTATCATTTGGCTTCGGAAAGAGGAGGTTAATTCTTCTGTGGTCGATCTAACATCTCGTTCATCCTCGATTAGGGATCCTCTTGTTGGTTCGATAGGGGCTTCATCTTCCTCAAAGGTTTCGTAGAGTTGATGCCGATGCTCGGGGATAGTAGGGGGTATGACCGAAACAATCGTTTCATTGTTGTATACTCGTAAGGGTCCACCATATAGTGGTCGTGAATCGATTATGGGAGGAGAGGCTGGCGGGGCTGACTGTGGGGGGTGTAAATAGGATATTGCATCCATGTAGGCTGCTGCTTGTTCGAGTTCTTCAAGACCTTGGTATCGTGTTGGAACAGGATTAAGGGTATGAGGAGGTTGGGTCGATTCATCTTCATTGATCATCTCTTCTGCTCCGTCTATGGTGTCGAAGCTGGTGTCTTTGGAATCGTCAGCAGGCATATAGTACGGTCGCTGGTATCTGTTGCCGAACTTGATCTCAGTCTGGTGAAAAGGGCAGGTGTCGTAATAACAGTGGGACCAGTGGAGTCTGCTTTGTTCAAGTTCATGAGGAGGTGTGCTGCGGAGCGTGCAATTGTCTTTCCATTCTTCATCAATGTCCTTTCCTTGTTCTGTTCCGGCAGCACTGTACATGGTGTAAGAGAAAGGATTGGAGGGAGTGGCAGAGCTGGCGGTAGCCATTGATGGTTCTTGTTCATAGGAGGTGTTGTCAGGGCTGTCTTCACTTTGTCTTGTGTGGTCATGAACGAGAGGGGGATCTGCGATGTCTTGATTCTCATATAGGCAGGAGAGAGCATCAGCTAAATAGTTCATTCTTCCAGGGGTGTAGATAATTTTTGCATCGTATTTGCTGATTTCGCCTATCCATCTTGTTCTTCTTCTTCCAGGTATCCTTTCTGTTTTAAGATTAGTGAGAGGTTGGTGGTCGGTAACAATAGTGAAGGTATTGCCCATGAGGATGTGGTTGAAAGCGGCGAGAGTATCAATCACAGCAAGGGCTTCCTTGTCTGTTGTCCCATAGTTCATCTGTGAGTTAGTGAACTTCCTGCTGTGTAATGCCGCCGGCCTTGACGTTTCATGGGAGGTCCCTTGCCCAACTCATACTCCAACCCCAACATCCGATGCATCAGTAATCAGCCATATCGGTTCTGGTTTACTATAGTCGACAGGTTGAGTAACGTTGGCGTTTTTAATCAATTCCTTGATGTTGGTAAAGGCTTGGTCATGAGTATGGGTCCAGACAAATTCTGCATTGCCGGTAAGGTCTGTGAGCGGCGCTGTCACAGTGGCGTGGTGTGGGAGGAACTGGGAAATATAGTTAACTAGTCCTAGGAATCGCTTGAGTTCCTTTTGATTCCGGGGTATTGACCATTCCGTTAAACAGGCTATTTTTCCAGGGGCTGCGTGTATTCCTTCATCATCTATAACATGTCCTAGGATATCGAGTTTGTCGGCAAACAGAATTGATTTGTTTCTGCTAGCGTAGAATTTAACTTCCCTTAGTTTGGTACAAACCAATCCTATATGGTAGGCATGTTCTATTTCGGTGTTCGAAAAAATGAGAATATCATCAATGTAAACCAAAACAAAATGGTGGAGGTATTCGCTCAGGAGGTTTTCCATAATTCGCATAAAGGTAGCGGGCGCATTCATATCACCTTGTAACATAACTCGGCTAACGAAACTTCCGAGCAGTGTTTTGAAACTGTTGTAGCGTTCGCTTTCTGGATCTAACCTTGTTTGGAAGTAGACATAGCTTAGGTCAATCTTACTTCGGAATCTAGCCCGTCCAACTGCATTAAGGATCTGGGTTTGGTTTGGGATAGCCGAGCTGTCCATAACCATGTTTTCGTTCCGTAGCTTGAGATCAACTAAGGGGCGGATTCCTTTGCCATCTGCTTTGGGTTGAACAAACATAGGAGCGGCACCTGGGGCTTCTGCCCGGTAGATGACTCCTCTTCTTTGTTGTTGGTTGATCAAATCACAAAGTGGACTTTTGTATGCGTCAGGAATAGAGTAGGTGGGTTGGTTCTTGAGATTGGAGGGGTCTCAGAGGCGGATGTGGTGATTCACCTCTCTCATAGGCAGTAGTTCTTCGGGTATTTGAACAGGGAAAACGTCAGAGTATTCCTCCAATAGTCTTTGGGTAGTTGCTTCACAGACTGCGGCTCGGTACTCTCCGGTTGTTGGTTTGCATGAGACTCTGACCTTCTGATCTGGAAAATCGATGGTTGATTCCCCGCACCTGATTATAGCTTTGTGGCGGTTCAGGAATGGCATGCCTATTAGGGCATCGTATTTGGCTAGGTTTCCAATCAGCATTTCCTGGGGGGGTAGTATAGCAGAACCAAGTCAAATAGTCGCAGAACAGGTTTTATAGCTTGTAGATCGTGATCCCTTTACTGCCATATTGACTGGTATGGGTTGGTTGAGGTCTCGGGTTGGGAGTCCATGGACAGAGACAAAGGCATTACTGATCATATCTCTTCCGATTGTGCCAGTGTCGAATAGGACTCGAGCCCTTTTGCCATTGATCAGGATAGTACCTTCCAGAGCGGTGTGTGCTTTGAAAGTAGCCGGAGGTCGAACACTGTTGCATTCCACATCAATATATCCGATATGGATTTCTTCATATTCACTGGATTGGGCGTTATCACTTTCAACATTGTTGGCCGATGCCTCTTGCTTAATTGCCTTTCCTTTTCCTTTCTTTGTAGGACAGTTCTTTGCCATGTGCCCTGTTTTTCCACATTCAAAACATTCTCCTTTTTGCCGTCTCGGTTCTTTGGAGGATTTTGTTTTCTTCTTGAAAACCCATGGGGTATCGTCTTCAGAGTTGCTGGAGGCTTTGTGTCGTGGCTGGCTGTTCCTATTAGAGGATGTCAGTGTTTTGTAGGCCTTGGTCTGATGGAGAATGGCGTCCTTTCGTTCTGCTCTTGCAATTATTATTGCAATATCATCGCCATCTTCCTCGAGTGGTTCTACTTCTCGCCGGAGGATAGGGTGCATGGTGTCGTAGAATCGTCACTTCAGGATGTATTTGGAGATACTTCCTCTCTCCATCCGGTCCTTATACATCATTAGGTCCGTAGCCACATCGGTGATTCACTTGACATGCGTCCCGTTAACTTGCTGGAGCTGGTTGAATTTGTTGTATAGGAGGTCATTGGTTATAGAGGATTGGAATCGTCCTTTCAGGTAATCGAGAACTGTAGATCCTCTTAATCTTACATTCCCGCCGAAATCCTTATAGCATTGATGGTATGCGTCGGTTGCCTTTCCTTCACAGAACGATCCAATGATAAGTCCAGTTGTAGGGTCTTCCACATCTTTTCCTTATAAGAGTAGGAGGTGTGAGAGTTCTGTTGCCCATCGTTCAAAGGCTTCAGGTTTGAGGTCTTTTCCTTCTCCTGTGAACTTTGCTGGGAGGTGGAGTTTAAACTTAGAGGGTTCAAATGCTGCGGGTACCTCCTCTTCTTCAGGCCTTGCCCGAGATTTCCCTCCTCCAGAAGGCCCTCCTCCTGTGCTAGCCATATCTGATTCGCTACTAGATTCGGGGTCGCTTGGAGGTTCAAAGGAAGGCTTCTTTGCCAGGGTAGAGGGGAATTCTCCTGGAGATTGTGTATCTTCCGTGTTTGCAGGATCGCCCGGCTCTTTAGCAGAGCACCGGGGTTGTTTCTTTCTTGTGAGGTCTTGCCGTGGGATTTGCTTCCCACTCCTGGTCGTCAAAGACTCTATCTTGGGTATGAGATGAAGCCGAATGTGCTGAGATTCTGCCGCTTCTCTCCACTAGCGTTCTGAGGTGGATATCGATAGGTTGATCAGGCCTAAATCCGGGGAGAGGTTCTTAACCACTTGCTGAGGTTAAAAAAATGTAACGTGTTCGCAAGGAGCTAATCACGTTATCAGTAATAGATACGATAGTTGGCAGGTGGCCTGCTCTTCCTGAGAGGAGGCGAGAGCTGAGAACTAAAGGAGGCTTCGAGGGTGTACTGGGGAACAAAGAAGTAACCGTTCAACCAAGTATATTGAAATACTGTCTGTCGAAGTCTGCCCTTTCTATCATAGAAACAGGTGGTCTTTAAATACACAAATCTGTTCATGTCTTAACATGAACGAAACTAATCAAAGGTATCAATCGATACACTTTGGTAAAACTTCTTAAGTATCAAAGCGATACTTAAAACAAAACATAAAACAAAACCAAGTATCAAACGATACTTAAAACTAACCAAGTATTAAAGCGATACTTAAAACAAAACATAAAACAAAACCAAGTATCAAACGATACTTAAAACTAACCAAGTATCAAAGCGATACTTAAAACAAAACATAAAACAAAACCAATAACCAAGTACCCGTACCAGTTACAATGATGTAGCCAAATATCCTGTAATTCTGCTGCTTCTCTCCGCTAGTGTTCTGTGGTACATGTCAATAGATTGATCAAGCATACATCCAGTGACAGGTTGTTAACCACTTACTGAGATTAACAAAATGTAATGTGTTCACAAGGTGCTAGTCACATTATCGGTGATAAGTACAATAGTTGATAGGTGGCCAGCTCTACCAGAGAGGAGGCGAGAGCTGAGAACTAAAGGCAGCTTTGAGGGTGTACTGAAAAATAAAGACGTAACTGTTCAACTAAGTATATTGAAATACAGTCTGTCGAAGTCTTCCTTTTCCATCGTAGAATCAGGCAGTCTTGAAATACACAAATCTGTTCATGTGTAGTATGAACGAAACTACTCAAAGGTATCAAACTATAAACTTTGATAAAAAAACAACTTAATTAGAATCAATTACAAGATAAAATAATTTACTGTACAGCTTTATTTAGAAAGATTCATACATACTAACCATATCACCGCTATATTGAAAGTACTCTTATATATCCCTATTGGATGCACCTCTTGTTACTGTCCACACGAATATTCCCACTTACTCTTCAATCATTATCTCCCTAGTTTTAATCAAACCTCCCTTGTCACTCAGCCAGTTACATAGCTTGAGAAAACAAGTGTGAAACATTGAAAAACTGTCAGAAAAGTATCGTGTATTTGTTCTCTCATCCAGCAAGTCCATCATATACTCTGTGCTACTATGAGCAGAGGTTCAATACACTTGCTTTTTAAAACAGCCTCCAAGTTCTTCAATCGTAGCTATTACTACTCGGAGTAATAAACTTCCATCAAGTTTGTAATGCTGAGATTCGTTGCAGTTAGATTGAATCAAATAATTGCTAGATTTGATCATGTATTAGTGTCAATATTAATTTGTACACTGCTCTTCAATTAATCAGACTATTTTGGAAAACATTATTGAGACATTCACTTAAATTATTATCACTCTCATACAGATTATATTGGTCATTTCATTAATTTTATTTTCATATTTCTATTATTTCCTAATCCCCTGCTTATTTTACAATAAAAAAAGAAAGCTACTCTATTAAAAAAAAAACGTCATTTTCATAGGTGCACTGAACTGGCATCCATTTATTTAAAAAAAAAAAAACAAAATGGGAAAAATGGTGTAAAAGTGAGAAAAATGCCATTTTTCTTGCATGCCGAACTAGGCCTAAGGCCTTGTTTGACTTGTACCAATTTAAAAATATTACAATAAAAGTAGAAAATACGATATATTGTGAAATAAAAAAATTATATTTTTCTGAAAAAATTGGTACTCAGTAATAACTATGATTTTCACAGAATAACTGCCAATCATTTATTGCTTTTTATAATGTAGGCAATTTCTCCTCTCAACTGCAGTTTTCCTCTTTCTGATTGCTTAAAAATATTTGTTAAAGTTTGGTGGACTCAGAATAGCATATATGAAATTAATTTCAAGTTGTATCTACTACAGTATTCCAATTGTATATTATCTTTGTAGAATCCATTTCATAAAACCCTATATCTTATTTACATCTGATAAAATTCACAATTTAAAAAATTTGAGATACAATTTTTATATCAAGCCAAGTACAGCCTAATTTAAATATAGCTAGATTACAGAAAAAATCCTATTAAAGTGGAAAAATTGCGATTTTTGTGGCAAGTCGAGTAGGGCCTAAATATTCTTTTCATGAGGTAGCAGCAAGTTAAAGTTGAAGGAAAACTAAAATAAGATTTGCTGGAAATAACTTTTTCTGCTTGCCAGACTTCAAATGCATTTTCCTCATCTTAGTAAAAACAGCCCATATGTAGATTCTAATAAAACTGTGTTTATATTGCATATTAGGCCTAGAATCCAATCTCTAACCATTGTTCCAATTGGGTTTTTATCTCATTATGTATACTGTTCAACCTTAATCTGCAAATTTGATCCATCAGATAAGAAAAATACAATCTATTCCATCTAATCTGATGCATATATGCTGAACAATGTACCCTAGTGCAGTTTGCATCACACATCTAACAATCTACCACGTAAGCAATGACTTATCTACCACGGTATAATATCAATAAAAATTATCGTACTTTACTGATCACCAGAGCGATAAGATAAGATAAGATAAGATTGCAGAATACTCGTTTGCCACGATCCCGAACAGAATCCTACATGGCAAAATCAGCAGAGCTAGATGGCCAAGTTTGAGTGGTTCAAGGCAAGGAGAGGACCGGCACGGTACTGTATCAGACCCGAATCAAGCACAGTGCTTTGACATAGAGGTGATTCATAATATCGAGGCTCCAGCCTACCCCAAACGTACGGCAGAAGATTATTTGGTGCTATTGGGGCGCTCCAGTCATGATAGAAGGGATAGGTGTTGCTCCTGATGTCAGTACGGAAAATGGTCAATTTTGTACGAGTACTTTTCTTCGATGGCTCCTATAGCTGAAATGGTGGACTGCTTCTCGGGAGTTGGCAAGGGGGTATATGTTTGTCAACCTTCAAACTTGGACCTCTAGTCTACATTTCGAGCCCGGTGGATATGTGGTAAGTTGTTAGGGAGAGAGTGAAATGTTGTTTATAGTACGGTATGATATGCCCTTTTTTTCGTTTTTTCTTTTTTTGGGGGGAGGGAGAATAGGAAAGCGGGAAACAATTTCAAAGTGCTAACATCGGCGTTTCATTTTCAGCGGGGAAAAATAACTAACCCCCCGATTTCTTTTCAGTAGATTCTCGCGTTTTCTGTTTTTCACTTCACGTGCGGTTGTCCTGAGCTTTTTTTTTTTGAATCATCAAATTATGCGCCTTGAATGATAGGGTGTGCCGTTGCTTTAAGGCCAACCAACTTGCCGGGAAACTGCTTCACCCGTTGCGCTCGGATTGGGCCGGGGATGACCCCGCTCTGCATACTGCACGGAGTGCTGGAACACTCCGGGAACAATGGAGGGGACGCAGCAAAATTTCTTTGTCCAAGCGCCGGTGTTCCTCACCGGTTCCACGACCTGGCTGAGCTCGTCGGGTCTCTCTGGAGAGAACAGCCCTTGGAGGATTGTCTGCGGATGCGACTAGGGGGTAATGCCCGACACTGGGTTGCACGCTTTGCAAAATATATTTTTCTACCTATGATATTCTATATCTTTTCGGTCATCTGGGGAGAAACGGGCGGGCCTTATCCCCCCCGCGGCCCCAACCCCAATGGTGAGTTGGAGCAAAGAGCGCCCGGCGAGTGACATTGAATGAGGGCGAAGGAAATGTAAGGCCGGATGCGATTGCGTACGGTAGTCCTGGAACAGCACAATTGGAGGCCTGAAACACCTAGGAGCTAATGATATCGTAACGCGAGTCGAATTTTCTGCGGGGGGGGACAAATAGCCAGCCTTCCCCTCCCCAAATCCTCAAGGAATTGCCCGAACAAATTCACGCGTGCCTCTCACCGTGAAACCGGCAAACAGACTCTCACTCGAGACGAGATGTTCAGATACGAAGAGCCTACGTGGGCAGACCAATGGTTTAATTATTTCACCAGGGCGGAGAAAATCCTCAAGGAGGCTGAAGCCCGCAAAGGCGAGAAACCCCTTTATAAACCTTCACGGTCCCAGTATATTTTCTACCACAATTCCTTTAACAGGGAGGCCTCGGAGGAGGTGGGGAGTGATGGGATTAGAAGAAGCACCGTTGGGCTTTCCACCAATATAGCTTACAACGAACATCCCCCTTGCACCTCCCCGTTCGCTACTCTCGAGAAGAAATTCCTGGACGATCTAAGGCTTGAACTCGCCCATCGGGGGAGTTATATAATCCTTAGAGCGGTTGTCTTCCCGAATAGGTATGTTTCAGTGTCAACCATCGCCGAAGACGAGAATGGAGAAGTGGAGTTGGTGCAGATATACAATCAGGATGATCGAAGATCTCCGGAATGCATTGTACCCGAGGGGCAGGTTTTTATCGTCAAGGAGCCGTATTTCAAGACGACCTCCAGCGGTGGAACGAGCATCCGCGTCGATCATGTCTCCGACATCATCTTCTTGGACGGTGAAGACGAAAGGATTCCAGAGAAGTGGCGGCCAAGGCTTAAGCTATTGGCGAGGAGATCCTTAGATTGGAAGGATGACGGGAATGGCTTTTATAAAAAGAAGCAGTATTTTGAAGCTGCGCAATGGTAGGTCGTGAAAACAGCAAGATTCGTTTCTAGGGTGAAGATTGAGCCGACCCTTACCACAGGGTTCATGTATGGCCTCAACCCGAGTTGGAGGAAAATGCTAGTGCTTGCCTATAGTCAACTCTATTTGGCTGAGGGTCGCACCACGATGAATCTTACTAAAAATATTCAGGGCGAGCTCTGCTAACTTCTTAAAGTTACACCAAAGGCCTCGAAATCGCCGAACCCGGTTCAGTATCCGATATATTCCTACTTCTTAATCGTGCCCAAGCATACCTAGAACTAGGCTACAATGAGAAGGCCCTTATTGACGCCGACAAGGTGCTCTCCTATGAACCACTGAATCAAAAGGCTCTTTATCGCAGTGCTCTGGCCTGCTACAAGGACGGTGACTACGAATCCGCTAAAAGCCGCCTTGTAAAACTACTGAAGAAGTTTCCGGAGAATAAAAATGCAAAGGAAAGGCTCCTCCGAACCTTCCAGCGTTTGCGAGAGCAACGAACCGGGAAATATGAATTCCTAAAAATGAGAAATCAAGTCAAGGAGTGGGGGGAGAAAAGAGGTAAACTCGACTGTGCAGAGTATGTTGGGCCAGTCAGGGTTGGAAAAGCGGGGGGTAAGGGGAGGGGGCTATTCGCTACTCGGGATGTGAAGTTTGGGGAATTGCTGCTCTGTTCGAAGGCTTTCAAAGTTTGCCACAAGGAGGCTGCGAATGCTAGGCTCGAGATTCTGTTCAACCTCAAGGCTAGGAAGGGACAGGCCGGCACGCACTCACAACTTGTCCAGGAGCTAATACAAGAGCTATACCATAACCCGAAGAAGGCGAAAAGGTTCTATGATCTACACACTGGGGATTATAAAAGAGTTCGAGGAGAAACGGTTGACGGGTTGCCGATCGTCGACTCGTAAGTACTGATCACCCCTCCCCCCCAACAAAGGTCCCGATTGCTAATAATATCAGACATCTAGTAATGCGCATCATGCTGAGGAACGCTTTCGAATGCAGTCGGCTCAGCTCCGTCGATGACCCTCTCGAGAACCTGTTCAGAGAGAAAACCGAGGTGGAAAAAATGATCGCAGAGGCGTCACCGACTGGTACCGCCGAGGGCTCAGGACTCTGGATAATGCCCTCATATATTAACCACTCCTGCTGGCAAAATTCCACCCGCTCATTCCTCGGAGACCTCCTCATAGTTCGTGCGGCAAGGGACCTCTCCGAAGGTGAGGAAATCACCATCAATTACATGGAGAACGAATCCGGTGTGCAGAAACGTCAGAAAGCGTTCCTTTCGGAGTGGGGTTTCGAATGCAAATGTACCATGTGCGAGATCGAAACCGCAGAACCACAGGGGGTACAGGATAAGCGCGATGAGCTGGTAGAGAAGGCGTTAAAATTCAAAGTCTATCTCAAGCAATCGACTGAGAAGATTGAATCGGGAGTTGCGCCTATGATAAAGCTGATAAAGGGCATCGAGGCAACCTATACCAAGCCAGAATTCATTCATCCCCGCGTCCAGCTACTCTCGCCAACACACATTCTCCAGACGTTCCTCGTAAGAACAGAACGTCCCCCGGATGTTTTCTTCCTTGCGAAGCAGTCGCTCAATGGGCTGGGGTTCAAGATTGCAACCAAGGGGGGGAGAGTGGTGATAGAAAGGTATGGGCACATGTGCTATCCGGTCGTCAACCTGTTTGTCCATGTTGTTACAGCGGGAGCGATGATGGGTGATCTTTTGACGGCAGTGTTATGGAGGAATATTACTATAAAGATTTATGAAGTGGTTGTCGGTGAGAAGGAGAGCTTTTTCGATGCCTTTGGGAGGGCACTCTTGCAGGCTGGGGTGCCGGTTGATTGATCTCTTTTCGTTCTTTTTTTTTTTTTTTTTTTGCGATGGTTTCCGGTCTTCCTATGGCTCTCCTATATTCTTTTCTCTCCTCCTCCTTCGGTTTCGAAGGGGTGATTTATTGCTTTTGCTTAGTGGCTCGCTATATACGTTTGTGTTTTCTATCGCATTCTTCTTCCCTGATCTAGCCACGGCGGCCTCCGGGGGGAGTACTCAGAATTATCGATTGTTTTTTGTTTTTCTGATCTGTTGGCTACCCCCTACACCGGCCGCCTGTTCCATGACCCGTAGGGTATCTTTTCGTGAGGAGGTCCAAACACATTCTTCACATGTGGTCACTCGTGTATATTTCCAGGTCTATGATGATTCACCTCATTTCCGGAGTCCACAAAGCCGCTTTCCAGGAGGGGCACTTTATGTACGATTACCGAATCATGATGACACCGGAAAACCTCCTCAACGCAATGCACCAAACGAAACAATAATTGCCCAAGATATAATTTAGACCACACATCGTTTCCCCTTCTTCTCCTCGCGCGTGGAATAGTTTGTACCTCCCATAGCATTTCATCCACTTCGATATCTCCAAGCAAGGCACCAAGGGACCCGAAATGTTAAGCGGGACGACGACGTGCCCAGAGGGGGTGGGGCTATCGGCGCATCATGGCATAGTATCATAGCATAATCGGTTTAAATGACCTCAAAAAATCCCCGCCGCGCGCAAGCCCTCCGCGAGGCATTGCGGAAACCGATTTTGGCAGTATTCTATGGTGCCTAGCTGCGCTGAATAAGCGTTGCCGATCTGGTAATCGATAACGAATCGGATGTGGACAAATCGCTACCAAGGCGGGCTGTAGAAATCTACGGCACCGTGAAAACTCACTGCCGGTGCTGCACTGTACGAGTACTGTACTAGTACAGCACAATACTCGAGTAAACGTGCCATGATATACTATACTGGTAAAATTGTGCCGGGGGGGTACATCCCTACGGGGAGTACGTTGGGAATACATGTATTATACGAGTACTACAGCACGCACGGGAGTCCCCAAAATACACAGGCATTCATATGATAAAACACGTATGATAAGAGCGGGTCTGCGCATTTCACTTTCACAGTATGGGACAGCGATGTCGGATCAGAGCTAAAATAATAAAAATCCCTAACCCTAAGAAAGGGATCAAAAAAAAAAAATCCATCACAGAATTACGATAGCAAAGCACCGCTCCCATAGCGATCCAATACCTACGGGAGCAAGCGCCGACGCTCAAGGTCTCGTGAGTCCTTAACTTATCAGCCCACCGCACAATCACCACCGGTACGATACTTATGCAGCAAACCTTGTTGTTAGACCTACAATTCTCACACTTTGGTATGATAAACCGACGTATCATACAACAAATGTAGGGTCTTGTACAAGTACTTGTAGAAAAAAAAGGTAACTCCTAAGGTCATAACACCCGTTGCCCCGTCGGGAAATGCCCAAGTATGGTGCCAGAAGCGAAGGGGGGGGGGAGTGGTTCGCATACAAGTTCTACGAGTATTAAGCTTCAAAATAGTCTGCGGGCACGGTACCGTAGTTGTAGTTGGTTTCTTCCTGCCAATCGGGGAGTCGAAGTCGGGGGGGAGTTGTTACACGCCCCCCCCCCTCTTCCACGCCCTGTTGGGCTGTACTAGATCAAATATAATTGGCGCAGGCTAGATACTCTAGACTCACGCGGAGGTGATAGGTTGTACTGTAGGCGAGATTAAGTTTCTTGGTAGCCAGGGGGGGGTGGTTGGCAGAAGGAAAGGAAATTAGTCGTCGAGGGTTCATGCATCATTCAGTTACTGCGGCTATTGGGTCGATGTCTCCACCTCCGCAACTTTCGCTACCGGGAACCCGAAAGGAGGGAGAAGGGGGGAACAAAGGTGCAGTATCCTTTGGTGAAATTCAGATCACCTCTAAGTGTTGAGGGTCCGACCGGTCGTATCTCCATGATTGCTTTTGTAAGGCCGTGGCGGTTTGATAATCTTCTTGCCCACTTAAGTTAAGTTACCCCTTGGCGCGGTTGTCTTCAGCTCCAACGAAACTTTCGCGAAACGATACGGCAGGAGCGCAAGACGGCAAGAAGTGTAAACGAGCGGAGTTGAAAACAGGAAAAAGAATTCTGATACAAGGCGGTACTCGGGTGGACTAGGCGTCGGCGTTTGACCTGGGTTCGCTTAATGTGTGGCGGCAAAGCTCTCCTTTTTCACCATCACAAAAGTATGATATTAACGGTATTGTTGGCTTGTTGTTTGGCGGAATGTTTTGGGGGATATGTTTTTAAGACGACTGTGCGGTAAAGTGGTACTGATACGGACCGAGATATCTTGTCCTGGTGATTAGTCCCGAGTAGAGGTCCCTCTACCAATCCAAAGCTGCTAGGAATAGATGTTTTGGGGATTCAATGCTTGTAGTTGTACGAGTACTTAAAGTCCGTCTCTTGGGCTGAATGCCAGGTCTACCCCCAGCCACAAATATCAGCCAACAAATGACATTGGCCTTAGGTGCTGTATTACGGGAGTGGTTGGGCTGTAGTTGAAGTAGAGGGGGGGGGGGCATAGGGTCATTTGGTCTTTGGGTTGGTGGCTAAGACCGGGGAGGACCGGTCCTCATACGAGTACTGTACTGGTACATCATTTCTAGTTTTTTTTTCCTTTTTTGCATAAACCTTTGGTCTGACGTGCATGGCGGGGAGGGGGGGTCGGGGGGTTGTCGAATTGGTACCGGTATTTGGGATACACAAGGTGAGGCGGATACTCGGAGGATGAGGGGCTGTAAGGTGGCTTCTTTAGTCCTTTGGTATCATATCACTTGTGTTCACCCAAGTATCATACTCCCGGAAAAGCCATAAGTTCCACTCATTAGTCAGAGGTATCGGTATCCCGATATATGAAGAGCGCAGGTGTGTGAACCCCGAGTTCTGCCCCCTAGGTCCTAAGGCTAACAGGGAATGTTCGGACATGTGCCTGGTGAAAACTGCATCGAGGGGTGGCAAGTGAGCGCGAATATCCAGCCTCCCGACCAACTACCGCGCCTCAGCCAAAAATCTGGGAGTTACCGGACCCAGATTATTTTCAAACCCCGGCAAGGAGCATGCCCGAGAGGATGAAGGCTGTCACTGGTGCTGAAGGGTGGTATACATAGTTTTAACTATATTTATTTTTAGCTTCCAATGTTGAGGTGACCAGAATTATTATGACGGAGTTTATAGTTGGGGTACTGTACAGTACAGCACTCGTACATTAGATGCGATGCAGCGTGTTTGCGTTTATTTGACCCCCCCTCGATATGATACGGTACTCGTGGAAGTACGGGCATCGGGAAGGCACGAGAGGGATCTTCCTGGAAATCTCTGAGCCTTAAGGCCTGGCTATCGACTCGAGTAGTTTATGCTTGTTTTTTAGACCTCTGATCTCCTTATATGATTTTCGCGTAGCCCCGGTAGTTGAGGCAGCCATTCCATGACATGCTGTACCCTGTTGCGGTATCAACCTTGCTTTTGTATTCGTACAATGCGGTATTGTGACCTTGCAAAGCCCTCCAAGTCCGAGCGACGTAAGGCGCCATCAGTACCATCACCACTTTCAGCTCTATTGCCATCTCCTCATCCTCCCATTAACCTTTTCCCCGAACCCATGACACAAGGAATCAGTCCTATCTTGACTAAAAATTGTGGGGCAATACCGACTACCAGTAGGCAATACTCAATTCGGGTTAGGGATCCTTCTAAAAAACTCTCGGTTTTGGTTATAAGTATTTCTCCTTTTCCAGCAGGAATCTGCTGCATGTGGCATCTCACGCTGGTTCAATCGTTACAGATACAGCATTTCGCCTAGGATACCGGCCCGCAAGTGGCAGTTGGACATGTGTGGAGTCCACGGGACCTCTTCTGTTGCCAGGCCTTCCGTATCGTTTTCCCCGAGTTCTCGCCTGCCTGTTCAAATTCAGGTGGTTGAGGAAGATCCTGGTACTGTAAGGTGATGATGGTACTGTGCAAGTACCTGTACTAGTACACCTACTGTACAGTACCCCCTGGTCTGGCCAATCGTGTAGAAACCTGAGACTACTGTCGCCTTGTCTTTGGAAATTTTGGGCAACGAGGCGATGGTACAAGTAGGGTACTCCTGGAGATGATACGAGTAATCCGTCCGAAGCTCCCGGTTTCAACGAGTGCCTTCCCTTTTGGCCTTTCAGCAGCCATACCCCTTGTTTCTATTGGCGGGATGCACCGTGGAAGATATCCTGAATTTTACTTCTTTCATCGAAACCTCTCTTACTCGCCTCCCCATTGGGGATGTTTCTATCCAAGAGAATGATGGCCAGTCGGTATTCTCGAACCGATGGCAACTTGCGGACGAACCAGAAGAAAGCACAATCATTGTTCCCATCGGTGGATACCGGTACTGTACCTTAAGTGCTCTCTTCTAGCGGGCAAATTAACTTACTGACTTGCTTGCCCACACTCTGGTGCTTTTTCCGCCAAGCATAATTTACCCTTAAACGCGCGCGCTTACTCTTTCCTCAATTATCTTTTTGGCTAGGAACAATCTCTTTTTAAGATTTCTGAGGCGAATCAAAGCTTAAGGGCAGTTAGCTCACCAATTCCCGTCGCTTGATTCCTAGATTAAGATAGCCCGAAATTTCTAAAACTCCACGATTCCCCGCCAGTGGTGATTTTCACGCGCCCGAAGACAGCGATAGTGTTTTGAAACGGTCTCGGAGTCGGAGTCGGTACGACTTTCTTTCCCGTACAGTACCCCAAGGGCTCTCTCGACAGCCGACGAATCCAACACCTTTGCGTTTCGCTTGTTGCAGAACAGGGCGGTCATCTTGACACTTACAATCCCCCACTCACGTCTCGAGAACATACTCCATCTGGCCCATGTTCATGCGATGCTGATAGCCTTTCCCGTCCAATCCTTCCTCTCCAAATTATTGTCTGTTTGTATCGGCATTTTCCCGCAGGAAACTTGGTCGCGGGCTTTCTGAACTGAGATCGGGGCCTCACTTCCCGAGTCGCAAAGTCCCTGTCCACCGCGTCAGCCTCTGTGATAACGATTTCCCGTGAGAATGGCACCTTGAACCCTCAAGAACTAAGCTTATAGAGGATAATTCATTTGTATTAATTTTTCTTGAATTTATTCCGAAAAGGAAGATTTGTCTATTGTGTACCGTATGAGTATAGATGCATCGCGATAGCTGCGAAAAGTGGTTTGGGAGGGCTATGGTGGAGGGGGACTTTGCGACTCCGGAAGTACTTGTGCCCTTTTCCCGTATCATACACAGCTGCCCCTTCAGAAAGGAAGTCAGTGTTTGATCCCTGGGAGACTGTGCTACGAGTACTCATACCTGCAGTTCCAGCGTTTGAGGCTTTAATGACATCTGGAAGAGGAACTCACTCTGAGACTCACTCACCCCCCTAGCTGATATATCATCACAGCGCCCTCGTCTCTCCATCTCGTAGGTTTACTCCCGCCGCGCCCTTTTCCCTATCCATGCGAGCTTTTGGATAGTCCAAAGAGGAGCCTTTTCTTCCCGAAGCTTTTTTTTCGGCCCACCTTCGTTTTGTTCTTCTTGGCCTATCGCTCTCTTCGCTTCTTATGTTTTCATTTTGAGATCAACAATTTTCTTCGAGTTAAGCGCCGCAACCTGGTGTTTGGAGGCAATTTTCTTCACCTTATTATATTTAACGTTCCCTTCCAGCAAGGGTTTCTTTTATTTAATGTCCCCAGGAACGATGACCGTCTTGACGGTCTTGACTCTCTGTTTGTGCACTCGTACGCTCGCTGGCGAACTTTTCGAAAGACAGGAGAATGTTCCGAATACCATAAAGGCTGACCCTTTTCGGCAAGAAGGTCTCTGCCGTCGTTGGGCACATCAAAGTAAGAAAGGTCCATGATATGTAGCTTGAAGTTTAGTTTTTAACCTTCATCTAGGTGCCGTTAAGAACGGAACGCTATATATGTTTGGTGGGAGTATGCTACTCAAGCAGGATAATACCGTCCAAGAAGTCCCGAGTATGCTCTCCACTTTTTTGTTATTGAATGCTATGGTATTCTGATCGGATTAATAGATAGCGAATTCCTTCAATTGGACCTCACACAGAGATTTCGGTTAAGCGAGGATACAGTCCCTTGGCAGAAGCCGAAGATTACGGGTGACACAGTTCCGCCGGCATTCTCAGCTGGAGCAATGTACGGTGGAAGCGGCGACTTCGTCTTTGTTTATGAAGGACAGACGCCAAAAAACATGCCGGAACAACAATCGTCGATATGGGGTTACAGTATCACCAACCAAACTTGGCAGATGACTGATAGGTGGGAACATGACGACGAAAGATTCCCGAACAGACAATCTCGGGGCGCACAGGTCATGACTCCGGACGGGGAGACAGGGTTTTACATCGGTGGACTCCGGGCTTATGAAAATGATACCTTTAAGGGCTGGTTCTATGGACCCGAAGAACAGTTTACCAGTATAGACTTGGTAACGGGGAGGAAGAATAAGGTAGGAGATTCGGTGCTCCAAGTATTTTTGTCAATTTATGTTTACTCGGTGGTTAGACGGAACGATTGCCGCTGAAGCAGAAGAGGATTGGACCAAACGCCATTTTCCTCCCGATAGGAAAGAAGGGCAGCTTAGTGTTGGTTGGTGGTACTGGGGAGTACAAAGTTCGGGTAAGCAGGGAAACCTGAAACCTTATGCAAATCTGGCTGACACGCATAAAGCTGTTGGCACCCGCCCAAAATTCTACCCAAAATATGAAAAAAAGGGAGGGAATTAACCCCAATGATGTACGGGTGAACCCCATGTCTCAAATGGACACGATATGGATTTACGATATTGCTGCCGGGAGGTGGTTTTACCAAACCGCGGTTGGGGAGATGATGCCTTGGGAGAGGAAAAACTTTTGCATGGTTGCAGCCACCTCCGATGCTGACCCCAGCGGCAACAAGACCCACCATATCTTCATATATGGTGGGGGCACTGACTACAAGAGCCCAATGCTGAGCATGAACGATACGGCATTCGATGATATGTACATCCTCAGTCTTCCGGCGTTCCGCTACTACCAGGTTAAGCTTGGCGACGTGAAACCAGATGTGCGTCAGCGGATGACTTGCCATGTGGTCAACAACAAACAAATGCTTGTTGTTGGTGGGCACAGGGTCAATTCCAGCGAGACGGTCACGGATTGTCAATGGGACGAATTAAATCTCTTCGACATGAACACGCTTAAATGGGAAACCGAGTTTGTTCCTAGTGCCCCGGGGGCTTCTAAATTCGTCCCGAACCCGGAGGTCATCGCAGCGCTCGGTGCGAAGGCTCAGGAACCGGCTCTAGGCTGGGACGATGAGAATTTGAAGCACCTCTTTACCGGAATCTACCCCGACGAGCAAGGAATAGAGGAACAAAAGAAACGGGAGGACGCGAAATGGAGGAAGTGGTACATTGGTTTTGGAGGATCTGGCGGATCGCTCGCCATAGCTCTGGTAGCTGCACTATTCTTCGTCAGACGACGAAGGCGGGAGAACAAGGCGTTGAAGTATGAGCTCGAGCAATTACAACTATACTTCCAGTACCAGACTACCGGAGAAATATACTCTTCTGCTAGGATTAGCAACCTAAGCGAAAACGGCGACGCCTTCGTTTCGGAGAAAGTTCGACCGATGACATTCAAGGAAAAGGTTAAATTCGTCTTCGGAATGAAGGGTCGCAATAGCCAGGAAATACCCACGATTTTCGAGGGGCCTTGTAAGTTCTCCCTCCTCCATATTCTACAAACCCTCCTAGTCGTCAATACTAATCCTTAACTTCCAGTGGAAGCACGTCGTGAAACACGAGTCGAGAAGATCCCGTGACGGGGGGAGAAGAGCTTGGGCAGGAAAGAAAAACAAAAAAAAAAATAGTCAAATAGTTGTACAAAGTTAGGCGTTGGCGTTTTAATTTCCTTGTCCTTTGTCCTATAATTCCATTGTTCATAGTTAGCTTGCGGGCGTCCTACCAGTAGAAGCACAATATGAATTAATTCGCCCTCCCCGCATTGATGGGAGGGCCAGGGTGACATGTTGCACAGCATGTTACGAGCCGCCCTTCAAACGTCGGTAATCAAGGGCTGAGCGCAGAACATGTAGGGATTAATAAAGTTTTCACGAAGTGTCACTCGCTGATATCATTGGTTGGCTGTGCATACAGTAGGGGGGGATGATTTTGGTGAGATGAAGGGACTATGCTTTAGCCTTGTACTCGTAGTAGGGATCGAAGCCAGTTGTGTATGTGAAGGCAGTGTTTGTGCTTTTTCGAATCGATCGTAGAAACTCGATCAAGTTCCCTGCAGCATCGACCGACGCAACCGGTCGGAATTACCCGTTAAGTTGCCATTATTACTAATGACCTTCCACAGCCCGAATCTCTAAAAAACCCGAATGCCACTCTGTCCCGTATGAATATGAATATCTTGCAATACCTGACCTGCTTACCCCGGATCGCCCACTGTACCAGACCATCCCAGATTTCACGGATTTTCTTTTCGGTCGTATGATAAGGGGATAGCTGGACGCGACTGCAGTACCGTACAAGTATCATAACATTTTACAACAAGGGGTGAATCTAGTTATGTGCCCTTGGTCACAAATCCCCCCCCCCTCGTGGGCGGCTACAAAGTACCGGTATCTCTGATATGCCAGCCCAAGGAAAAAAAAAAAAAAGGA
>NW_003298801.1:93625-99504 GCF_000151645.1 Tuber melanosporum | reverse complement strand
AAAAAAGGATAATGTAACGATCACCAGAAGATCCAAGCAGATCTGTTGCACTCCCCTTCCTTCTTCCGCATTTATCCCCCTCCTCCTGCCTGCCTGCCTGCAAATAATGGAGCTCATACACATGAAAGGGGACAGCTGGAGATTGTAGATATTGGGTCGTAGGCGCGAGACCGACTACCAATGTGATGTCAAAGTTGGCGGATCCGGAGCAGAACTTCCCCCCTCCGCAATGCCGTTCTGTCTTCGTTGTGATATATTTCTCTCTCCTTTATCGCGGCCAGGTTGTGTTCGGAGGATACGATGGTAGGTCCCAGGGTAGGGAAGTTTTCCTGACGAGTTTGGTCCGGATATGGGTGTTGGTTTGGATTGGCTAGAAGGTACTAGTGTTCTCCAAGCCTTTGCGGAACTTTCCCGGCCACTTCCTCGCCCTTGCACCCGGCCCGGCATATATAAAGTCCTGACATGTGCAGTGGACGTTCGGCATATCATAATTCGCATTATGAAAGACTTCTTACCGGAAAAGGACACCCTGGTGGGTCACCTTGATGGTACCTTTCGCAGATTAGGATACGCGTAGAGATAAATGCGAGCATAGCTTTAGAAAAACGAGCAAGTGGCAGATTGAAAACTGAGGAATTTTTCGTTTCCCGGATTCCCACTACAAGTGCCGCGCTACGCCTGCGGGTGTCCAAGTGCTTGCTTAGGGTGAGAAGATTGTCTGGATCCTTTGTCAGGCGAGCGATTTAGGCCGGTAGTTTTGGTGGTATTATAATATGACAAAAACAAGCGTCCATGATACACTACGAACCAAACCCCAAGCTCAAGCTATAATACCTGCCCTTGGACGCAGAATGGTGAAGTGTGACCGGACGTCAGCTTTATTAAAAACGCCTGCGCATCGACAGTCGTGTTCTGATGACATGGGACATATCTTAGTCTGCGAGTACCCCGTGGACTGTAACTAACGCGATCCGCACCACGAAAGGTTCGGACCTCCATCCACCCTCTCTCTTTAACTCCGTGAATGTAAATTTCAGGCCAGCCCTTTGGCACGGGGGGGTAAAGGTCACTTTTCTGGCGATTATGGCATTTTTTTTCTTCCCCGCGAATGGAATGTTTTAACATTGCGCTTCTTGGTTCTATCGAATGAGCCGGCACTGTACTGTACTTGTACTGTACAGAAATCTTTATGGATTTTTGTTTTCACAAACGGTAACCGTGCCAAAGGTTCCTGCCGATTATGTAACTACAGTTTCAAAATCTTACAGCACGTCTCCGACGTGCCAATCAGCTCAACAGAACATCCCATCTCAACGGAACATTTTCCAACAATCCCAACCTCTAAGCCTTCAACCAACCCAAAATCGTACTCAAATGTCAGAGAATTATGCTGATATCGAGGCAAGGATCCAAGAGGCTTGCCACAGCTATTTCCAGCTTGAGAATTGCAATATTTCTGCTCTAGCACGTGAATTCTCAGTTCCAAAGGGTCGATTATACGCTAGAATAAACGGACGTCAATCAAGATCCCAATGCCCCCCAGCCAACCGCCGCCTCTCAGATGCAGAAGATTTAGCAGTCTGCCTTTATTCGAAGCGGTTGGACAATATTGGAACTAGTGCTCGAGTTGCAATGGTCACTGGTTGCGCCAACGCGATACTCAGGCGGCAGAGCTCGTCCTATCTCCCAGAGAAAGATACGAATACCGAGGAACAACCTCAGACTGTAGGACCAAACTAGACGGAACGGTTCCTCGAGCGACACCCAGAGTTTTATATACGAAGACGAAAAACTCTCGATTTAAATAGAAAAAATGCTCAGAACCCGGAAGACATTTTGAACTGGTTTGAGAGATACAAATTAATTTGTGATAAGAACGGATTAATTTGTACAGATAGGGGATATATACAATTTCGATGAAACAGGTTTTAGAATAGAAATCGGAAGGGATCAATGGATCATCACTCTTGACCCACATCGCCAGTCCTACCTTGCCAGTTCAAGCAACCGTGAACTTATTACAAGTTGTGAGGTGATAAGCGGAGATGGATATGTTCTACCCCCGATGTTGATTTTACTCGCAGTACTCCACTTGGATGATTGGTACCTCAAAACAGACCTAGACGATGAGGTTTTGGTTGGTGTTTCAGATACAGGATACTCGAACGATAGCCTTGCCCTGGATTGGATCAAACACTTTGATCACTTTTCCGCTCTCCGGCAGGTGGGAGGCTATCATCAGCTCTTGTTAGATGGACATGGATCACATTGTACAAAAGAGTTTATCGACTATTGCGATCAGAAAAACACCATACCATTTTGCTTGCCACCACACTCAACCCATCTATTACAACCTCTCGACGTTGTTGTATTTCAACCGCTCAAACACTATCACGCAGAAGCGGTTGAGCAGGCCACCAGAACTGGATGTTCAGATTTTAACAAGATTGAATTCTTGACTGCAATCGGCTCTATTCGTCAGCAGGCATTCAAGCAGTCAACAATAATATCATCCTTTAGAAAGACAGGTCTCATACCATATGATTCAAGTAAAGTTGTCAAAACTGCGAGAGAATACGCCAGAACCACCATCCTATCACCCAGATCTCGAAGACCCATTCCCAAACCTTAACTGCTATCTACAAATACGACAAACTCCACCACCAACACAGCTTCTCTCAACTCCCAAGACTGTTCGTTCTCTGAAGCTGCATGCAGACTCACTATGGAACTCTGACCCAACATCTCCAACCTTTCGAAATTCATTAAATTGATGTCTAAAAGGCGGTATTGCACAGGCTCACCGTGCCAGCCAGCTTAATGCCCACTTGGAACAGACACAAGCCGCCCAACTTGCCCGTACGAATCGGCAAAAGCGGACTAGTCGGTCGATCCAAAAAGGCGGAGTCCTGTATGTAGGTAATGCCTGACCTATGATCAAGCAGCGGGAGGATGATAATGCCTTGAAAAAGATTGAACAAGCCCAACGCCTATTGGATCGAGTGGCAAAGGCTACTGCTGCTCAACAAAAAAAGACCTGGAAACCTGTATTTCAAGATTTTAAGAAGTCAGTACGATGCAGGAGCAAACGGTTGAAGGAACTCACAAAGCGGGAACGAACCAAATGAATCTAGTACCAGTTGCATGTTAGGAATATATCAATCGGTTAGTACTACAGTGGTTGAAGGAAGCTAGTGGAATTTTCTTGAAGGGCTTAAGTTTCTTGTTACTCTATTTTTATTTGACCGTACCTTGTAGTATAACGTTCTGTTTCTATTGTGCTGGTGGCCTAGGCTATCGGGAAAAGTACCAACCGGAGGAGGTCATAATCAAAAAAGTACTGATTAACAGGATACCAATCCGCAAGAATCATGGTTGTAGGGTACCAATTGGGGGAAAGTTGATTGGAGGTACACCAGTAGGGTATGTGTAACGTGTTCGCAAGGTGCTAATCACGTTATTGGTAATAGGTATGATAGTTAGCAGTCGGCTGGCTCTACCAGAGAGGAGGTGAGAGCTGAGAACTAAAGGAGGCTTCAAGGGTATACTGAGAAAACAAAGAAGTGACTGTTCAACCATATATATTGAAATACTGTCTGTTGAAGTCTGCCTTTTCCATTGTAGAATCAGGCAGTCTGTAAATACACAAATCTGTTCATATTTTGTATGAACGAAACTAATCAAAAGTATTAACCGATACACTCTGGTAAAATTATTTAAGTATTAAAACGATACTTGAAACAAAATATAAAACAAAACCAAGTATTAAACAATACTTAAAACAAACCAAATATCAAAGTAATACTTAAAACAAAAAATAAAACAAAACCAAGTATCAATTGATACTTAAAACAAAACATAAAACAAAACCAAGTCTCAAATGATACTTAAAACAAAACATAAAACAAACTAAGTATTAAACAATACTTAAAACAAATCAAGTATCAAAGCGATACTTAAAATAAAACATAAAACAAAACTATTAACCAAGTACCTGTACCAGTTACATTCCCCAAAACAAAACAACTGTTTAAATAAACAAAACCTAATAATCATCAAAAGCGGAGTCCAAGAAACTAAAGGCTTCAGTTTCCACTAAAGGTTCACCATTATAAGTATCACACCAGGGATAAGAAGAAATCCTAAGAAAACAATAAGACTCAAAGAAATGTAGGTCATAGTAGTTACGAATACCAGATTCATGCTGTACGTCTAACCAAGTGTTATTGCAATCAGGCCAGTAGTCTACCCAGAGAATAGCAAAATAGTCTTCAAGTTGGATAACATCGTAGTTCAACAACAGTCCAGCAAGCTGTTGTCGCAGCCTCACATTGAGTTCTATATAGGTTGACATCGTTATGGTTTTCGGATGGTAGATGGTAACTTAGATGAGATTGTAGAGGACTTGTTCTATAGCCTGATTCTCTTCATCTCTGCTTTCAAAATCTTACTCGAAGTATAGTACCCAAAATTTATCTCTGGCTTCTAGTTCAATTTGTCATTGCTCAGTTTCTGGTATAGTTGGCATCCAGCACATTGTGATGTAGTTAATTGTTGGTGGTAGGGAATCATTTAGCATGTTGTCTTCCCACCACTTGTTCACCATGTTCATAGCTTGCTCTAGCCCTTCCAGTGGTTCACAGCTGTTTTTGCTCCTTGGGTAGTCTTTTCATTTGACCAGCAATTGGTCATTTCCATTCCAAAGGCGGTGATCTCAGCTTTCTTCAACTTCTCATTCATCCTTTTTATTGACGATGATAGGTACAGGGCAAGAGTGAGTTCTTCCAGAGAACTTAGAGTTATCATTAGAGTAAAAGCATTTAACAGGTAAGGAGTGGAAAATGGTGGTATTACAGCAATACATGTGTCTATCCATCTGGACAGTGTAGTTTTCTGTATTCTCATCAAAGGACAAGACTTTGAAAGATTCTCACCATCATGGTTGGAGTTTTTTACTGTGTTCAACATTGGTAATAAACATATTTCCATGGACCATAAGCATGTAACCAGGCAGAATAGGTATATGTTTGTATCGTCGCTTCTAAGCAGTAGTGGTACTCTGGAATTGTGCAGCTTTGACAGCTTGGAAGGCATCATTCTGAATAGCTTGATGGCAGTTTAAGTGGTTATCAGAGGCAGGAATAGAGGAGTTCTTGAATTGGGTTATAGGCAGAGGAGGGTATTGGCAGCTAAAGATCACCTTGTATAGAGACATTCTCAGGATGTCCGAATATACGGTATTGATATATACAGTGAGCTCGGCAACTGCCGGTTTCCAGTTAGTCTGTCGCTAATTGCTCATTTTCCAAATTCTTGTCGTAACATCATGGATCTTTCATTCAGCTTGGTCATTAGTTTTGTGATGTCTCGGAGCTGCCATAATGTAGTTGATTCCAAGAGAGGTCAAGGTTTGCTTCCAGAATCTGGCGGTGAAATGGGGATTAGCATCACTGACAATAGACAGTGGGTATCCATGGGGGGTAAATAGGTATTACTGGAGATTATTCCAGGTGTCTTTAGTGAAGTCAGTGACTTGCATTGGTATAAGCCATGTGTATTCAGAAAATCAATAGACAGCTACCATGATAGTGTCATAACCGGTAGACTTGTTGAATGGTCCTGCGAAATCAATGGCAAGAGATTCAAATATTTCACGAGACAACTGGAGGGTTTAGGCTTTCCCTTCATGTAGTTGTGTTCATTCCTCATTTGCCTAGCAGAGTTCACATTGTTTGATAGAAATCGCGAAAATCCTTTCACATTTCGGGCCAGTAAACATATTCTGAGGCGTATTGGAGACTTCGATCAGTACTATAGTGTCCCTTGTTGTGGATTTCAGTGATGACGTATTCTCTAATAGTCATTCCTTTGAACATAGT